>NC_133400.1:44425549-44728579 GCF_047511655.1 Castor canadensis | reverse complement strand
TAAGTCTCTCTAACTTTATCATGGCTACCTTCACCTCTTACCTCTGCCGTCCAAGGAACTGGGATTACAGGTATGCCCCACCCCTCCCTACATTAGTAACATTTAAAAGAGAAATGTTTTCTTGGAAAGGCAATTCTTTCTTTCCATTCCAAGATGTCCAAGTTCTCACAAAATTGAAGTTGACAGACTTTAGTGTTTGAGGTGAGTAGAGAGGGCTTGTCCATAATTGCAACAATAGTGGTAAAACTAGGATACACCTGATGAATATCCAGTGACTGTCTGTGGTGTCTCCAGGGATGAACACTGGGACATAACCAGTGATTTTCCTTCAGTGCCTCTTGGATCTACACTAGACAACAGCATCAGCAGGGTCACCTTCTCCTTCTCTCCACTGTGCTTCAGAATGTTGGGGGAAACAATCCCCACCCCATGGAGCAGGGGAGAGCAGCATTCAACAGCTGAACCCCAGGCTATGAATCCTGCAACAGCAGTGACTGGGTGTCTTCCAGCTGCATCGCCCTCTCCTCCCCACTTTTCTGGCATTTCCCAGAGTGAGAGGGAAACAGAAACTACAGCTGTGGCCTGACACAAAACTTCTCTGATTAGGGAGTGGGCAGTGAGTCATTAAGTTCTGGGTACTTTGAGCTTCTTGGATCTTTTTTTTTTCATCCTCCCATTTCTTTGAAACGGTGATATGCTCTTTGCTCTCTATTCTGTTTCTCCAGCAAAAGTCCTCCTCTACACAATGATAAAGAATGTAGAGAAAGCTGTAATTTCTAGAGCAGGGAACTCTGAGGGAAAACAGGTATGTAAACCTGGAAACAGAGCTGTTAACTGCACATAGCTTCTTTCCTGGCCTGGACATCTTGATCCGGGGATGACACCCAACTATCCTTCCCAACTGAGCTTCTCCTTACTCTTGGGGAAGTGACTGGACTAGTCATTTGCTCAATACAGAATTAGCTTAATCCCAAATTAATAGAATTTAATTTGTATTGGAAGCTTCTGCTACAGGCAAGGAAGGCTAAAGAACTGTTCATTTCAGTGACAAAAGAAAGACTTGTTTTTCTTTCTCTGACATGGAGTCTTTGTTCAATATACATTTCATACAAGTTCTATTATGGACACTTTGACATGCTGCCACAGCCCTTTAGGATGGGAGTTTATAATCACTGATAGTTTAAGTTTGAACTTGCAGAAAAACCTTGTTTTTCAAACTATCATTTTCACAGAACTTTACCCAGGCATGATTCAAAACTTGTCTCTTGCTGGGAGTTTGGCTCCTTATTAAGAGGAGGAAATAATTCCTTACTATGTTACTTGTTGGCTTTGGCACCAACTTTTAAGTTACATAATGCTCTTCTTCCTCAAGGAATAAGGCTATGATTTAAAAATAACAGGCCAGTTTTCAATGTACCTTATCATGATCATTAGTGTGTATATCCAATGTTAAATGTCACTAGTGAAAGCAGTGGGCACTGTTGGAGAGCTCTATTCTTTAGAAATAAGGGAAACTCCTTAGTTTTGGTGGGGAAGATACAATAGAAAAAGTATTAAGGTAGATATCAAGTCATCCATAATATGATCTAGACCAACAGCACTATGGTGTGGAAATTGGTAAGTGAATTAATTACACTGGGTTGGATGGTTTTTTAAATTAATTTAAAATGAGTAGTATTGATAAAAAAAGAATTATTTCCTCCTACTATGAGATTTCCTATGAGCTTCTACAACTTGACAGGCTATTCTAGAACATTGCTAAACTGATGCTCAGCCAATGTGCTGGTACCTTCTGCAGGTCACGTCAAGTCTAGAAACACATCCGAGCAGCACAAGTCCATATCTGACATGGGAAGTTCAGAAAAATAAAACTCTCCAAGGAATAGGGAAGAAGTAAAGGCTAACAGTTATTTTATTCTGTATACATAAATATATTCTTCTGTAAATCATATTCTAAAAAATCAATTGAAAAACAAATGTCCCATAAAACAACTTAAATGGAAGTTTTTTTTACACATGTAAGCAAGTAGTTAAAAGAGAGACAAGGTAGAGCTCCGTGTAGTGTTCCTATAATTTTGAAAACATATTTTACTGAAGTTAAAAAAATAAAGAAGCAGAAAACAAAAATATGTAACAAAGCTATGTTTCAGTTATAATTTTTAATTTCCTGAGGGAAATTCAGAGATCCTCCTTTATAGACTTTTAACTATTGAAGAAAATAATAGCAAAGTAATACAGTTACATGTTCAAAAGTGTTTTTATAACAAAAAAATACTAAGAGATACTTTATAATGCTTTATTGAAAAAAAATCAGCAAACTTTCACATGCAGCCACAAATAATTAAATTTAACACCATAGCAAGCTTAAAACTAAATGGGCCCTATTGGATTTTTGCCACATAATATAATATCCTTACAGGTTCTACAGGATCATAAACATGTAACCCTGAAGTATTAAGTCCAGCATAACTTGTTTCATTAAAAATGTCCATTTAAGTTATACCCTTGGGGAGGTGAAGGAAAAAAGAAAAGGATTTTTCTTTAGCCCATGTGCCTATGACAATTTCCATGTTGGTATTTCCCATTCATCTTCTAAAGCATCTCTACTTCATCAGAACATCATTTGCTTTCAGCTTGGAACTTCTCTACATAGATGGTTGACTGATATTGCTGAGGAGTTGGTCACTGACCATGAATAGTGGCCTCAACTCAGCTGAGAAATGCATGTGGACTCCATTATACAATTGGTGTCTGTGACAGCTTCCTGTGATAGCACATGCCCACCAGTAAGAGTAATGCCCACCTGAGCCCATGTGGTTAACATTCCCTTTGTAACTTGTAATACTCTGAGACAAATATGGGAAGTTAGACAGGAGGTATTAGAACTATTGAGATGTCTGTTGTCCTGAGTTTTATAGTTTCTTGTTCTTTGTTGTCTTCAATAAAAAAAGAGTAAGAAAAGCAAGCTGTGATGTTCAGCACTTTAGAGTATGACACATGGATCATCTGATGAGTTAGTATTAGACTGTAGGAGATATACGTGCTGATTTTGAAGTCTTCTGATCTGTTCTTCTTGGATCGCTTTGATTCTTTCAGCTTCTTTCTAATGGGTGATAAATAGAAACTATAAATCTTTGCAAAAAAATAACAACCAGTTTCTTTCTGACCACCTAAATCATTGACTTGTTCTTACTTATTTAAATCTACAGTGGCAATGGACACCTCTCATTCATACATGTACATCCAGAAACTTCTGTAATCCCCCACCTTTCTCCAGCTCCAGGTACATCATGTCTCAATCCCTGAAATGTTTGTGACACCAGAACTCTATTCCAAGGTTCCCTCTCCTTTGTACAACACAATTTATTTGAGAAATCTTAGTCACATCTTGACTTCAATTCTCACTTACACATAAGAGAATGCTAGATGCATTTTTAAGAGAAGAGGTCTAGGTGACATTCAAAGTCATGTGAGGTGTCTGAGCCTTAGAGGATGGATATGATTCAGCTCACCTCACCTTTGGGAGAAGTAGAAGGAAAGATCAAGGAGACCAAAACTCATAAGTTGCCCACATTGCTCTTTAGAAAAGAACAGACGATAATGCCTGCAGGTAGACTGGTAGGCAGTGGAAGAGTTGCCTCACTCATAAAGGTGCTTGCA
Source organism: Castor canadensis (assembly GCF_047511655.1). Taxonomy (NCBI): domain Eukaryota; kingdom Metazoa; phylum Chordata; class Mammalia; order Rodentia; family Castoridae; genus Castor; species Castor canadensis. The sequence goes on along the minus strand of NC_133400.1, from coordinate 44,724,919 downwards.
TAGCAGCACCATACCAGGTATGCAGCAGAGGTGACACAGGAGATCCCGTTTGGCTGGGAAGGCAGTTTTGAACATTTGCTAGACTGGGTGATATTAGTATTTAGTGAACCTTCTGAACGTCACTCATTCATCTGAAAACTGGGGGTGCAATGCTTCTGCTTCACAGTGATTAAAGAGAGGAGAATGCACAGGGCATTGGACAATGGGAAATCTAAACTACTGCTGACTGAGTGCTGACAAAAGTGCTGATGAAATGAAAGGACTGGATGAAACAAATTGCAAATTAAAGGCCGTCAGAACAGAGATGACCAAGAGAAGGACACCAGCAAAAACAGCGACATGAAACTGATTTAACAAGGTATCTATGCTCAAGGCACAAGATTGTACAGTGATATTAACATGCTGACAGAAAAGACTACTGTGGTGCAGAAATGCCTTAGTTTTATTTAATAATTTATTGTGATTACTTTGTGCACACATCACTGTGAACACAACCATCAGTGCACTTAGTTCTGATAATAACCTTAAAAATTATGTATCACCACTGTCTCCATTCTACACAAGAGGAAAGAAAGCAAGATACAGCAGGAAAACCCTATGTTTGGTAAAAGATGTTATTTGGATTCACACCCAGCACTCTGGCTATAGAGTCCTTGCTCTGAGTCACAACATTAGACTTTCTCTTTCCCTTTGCTAGTGGTTCAGCTTTTGTTCTTATACACAAGGGAGATTGAGTAAAATCCTGATGGGAAACAACTGATAAACACCCGAATTCATTGCTCCTGGGCCGTCTGCTGCTGTGCCAGAAAGTTTGCTCTGTTTATCTCCATTTGCCTCACTTGCTGCTGATGGAGTCTCCTTTTCTCTTCCATCTGTTGCTGATTGTACCTGCAAATTGCCTCCAACCTTTGTACTTCAGCCTTTGCAGCCTCCACTCTCACATGTTCTGCTAAGGAGAAAGGAGAAAAGACAAATATCTTCAGCATTATTATGTCCCATCTCTATGAGCCCCCATTCTTGTTTTTTATTGTTCCAACTCAACAGATAAATTCTCTGGGGTTGTTTTTTCCCTTCCAGGTAACCATACTGCAGCTGAGGATGCCATACTCAGATATGACCTTGAGCTCAGAAGCATCTTTGCCATTCTTGCTCAAGTTTAGTGTCTTAGATGGACCAGGAAAGACTAATTTTAAATTTGTAGAACTTTCTTGTCTTTCTTACACACCTTTCATTTTCTTCTCACCTTCCTTCTCCTTTTCCTTGGTTGTGAGAGCCTGGTCTGTCTGTAGAATCACTTCACTCACAGACTCCTTGGACTTTAGGTATTTCTGTAGAGCTTTCTCAGCCTGTGAACCCCAAAACATACAGTAAGAATTGAAAAATGATAATTCACAACACTGTAAACATCTATACTTCCTTTTTCCTCCCAGTGAGTGTATTTTCCTCCCAGGAGGTGCTCAGCCTGTTCCTGAGCTGTGGAACTGTCCACTAAGCCTCTCCTGTTGCAGGTGTGGGCATGATGCTGGGCTGGACAATCAGAGGTCCTAAGGCCACTGGATGCAATGGACCTGCTCACAGGTGGAAAAAATTCTGCAACTTGGGTGTTTCGAAGACTAACATGGATGTTGAGGAAGAGACACTCTCTCTCCTAAGACACAGGGCAATCAAGACTAGTTAAACTTGCACAGTTTGGTTTTGTCTATGTTGCCATGCAGAGTGCAGTTGCTTGAAATTGTCAGAAAAACAAAACAAAACAATGAAGTAGGGGGTTGGAAAGAAAAAGAAGAAAAACTAATGACATTGCTTGAGCTCTTGAATGTATCTCTACTTGAAACTAAATTAAAGCCTTTCATTTTTAGTTTATATAAGCTAATCAATTATTGCTTCTTCTTAGATTAGTTTCAATTATTGGTATTCTGTCCTGTGTAGCTCAAAAGGTCCTTTGTGGCTTATGAGCATTGATGGCTGCAATAGAAGTCTGGTGATTACAGTCATGGTTCAGTTTAATCCCACATCTCTGTTAACATGTAAATCCTGTGCTACAGCATCAGTTCAGTCACATGATTTTCCCATGTGTGTTCATTCAGAGTGAAAGTAACTCCTTGGCACAGTCAAAAGCTACAAAAACATCATCTCTGTGTCTGTGTACCTATCTTTCTTCTGACATTAATGGCCTTTTAAAGAGGCCTCAGCTGTATCCCATACTGATTGATAACACTGGGATACCTGGATTCCTTTCCTGGGCTGCTGATAGTACTTTGCCTTCAACTCTTCTGTCTTCTGAAGGAAGAGAGTGTGACCTCCGGGCTTAGAATAAATCCCCTGCTTCACGGCTTCTTCTATAGGACCAAAAATATCCTGAAGTAAGGCTGAGCAATGATTTGAAGAAGTGTCCAAGTTCTGCTTACAAATGTCATTTTGCTTAGCATGTAGCTGAGTCTTAAAGAAACAAAATGATGGGGATATTAGCAACACAGCAGTATTTCTGGACATTTTTTGCAGAAAGAATCTACATTTTTTTTCTAGAAACTGAGGAATATAACTAAATCTATATCCATCCCACAAAAACTGAAAAAGTTCCAGGGATGATACTTTTTGAAAAATGACATTTATATTTAGTTTAGAAATTTCATGAAACTGCATCCTTGAGTTGTTATTTCTGCTATAGATGTGATCTTATGAGCATAGACCTCTAGCCTCATACCCCAATTTTAAATAAAACTTAATGTTTTATAGCATTTTTGGCTCCATTGATTTTCTACCTTTGTTGTGAAGATAGAATTGAATAATTAGCTTAAATGATACCAGCTTACTCTATCACTAATGAACTCATCAAATTTTAGTATATACAAATGGCAATTTTACTGTTGGATTAATATAAATTAAAATTAAAGTTAATACCTTGTAAATATGAGTTTTCAAGGAAATAAGATCGATTTGAGTTTAGCCTATAGGATAGCAGGGTGAAAGTGAGAACGGTTTGATTGTGTGAAAACTTCAGAATCTATAGGGCCCAGAATAATTGTTTGCTGGTTTTCAGGATAAAAGTGATAACATGGCATATAAGTGAATATTATCATTTTCCAGTCTAGTAGGAATTGCTTTTTAAAATTAGTCTTATTTTACCATACAGCAATATTTTGCCTGCTACCAACCTAATACCAAGAAAATAGAACAAAAAATAATTACTTCTAATTCTTTCTGGAAACTTTGGTCCTCATCTTTGAAAGAATTCTTCCTGAAGATTTCTATGGCCTCTCTCTCACAGGCCTTTTGCAGGTCCAGCAGCTCCTGGAGGGTTTCTGTGGGTAACTGCACCTTCTGATCCATCTTCTGCTCATAGTGGTCCATGGCCTTTTGCACTGCAACTGTGTTCTCTACCTAGACCAAGGCCTGGACTGCATTCTCCATGCAGGGCAGATCCCACTGTTGATGGCATTGATGTAGGTTAGCACCAGGTTCTCCAGACCTATACAAAGAGAAGGCATGCTTTTGTTATTTGCAGAGAAAGAGTCAGTGATGTATACTTCTGAGAATATTAACAATGCATTGCCTGAAACTTTTCAGTATTCTGGGTAGTATTCAAATTGCAAGATAAGTTTCATTGTGATAATATTTGATTAAATAGTCATGTCTTTCCTTCTTTGGGAGAAGAGACAGTGCTCAAAGAAGAACAAAGGGGAAATCTCAAGATGTATGAGATTGCCCACACTTCACCCTTCTCCATGGAGAACTAAGGAGGTGATTACAAAAGTCATGCATATATAAACTAACAGAAGCAAAAACAAAAACCACATGATCATCTCAAAAGATGCAGAAAAAGACTTTGATAAATTTCAACATACTTTCACAATAAAAGCTCTGATGAAACTAGGAATAGAAAGAATGTACTTCAGCAGAATAAAGGCTATATAAGACAAGCCTATATCCAACAGCATAGAAATGGGGAAAAAACTGACAACATTCCCTTTAATTTCAGGAATAAGACAAGGGTGTTCACTCTCTCCTGTTATTCAACATAGTACTGGAATTCCTAGCCAGAGAAATAAGACAGGAAGAAGAAATTCAAATTGAAAAGGAAGTAGTCAAAGTATCCCTATCTGCAAACAACATGATCTTATACCTAAAATATCCAAAAAACTCCAAGACACCATAAACAGTTTCACCAAAGTTGCAGGATACAAAATTAATCTACAAAAATCAGTAGCCTGTCTATATACCAATAATGAACAGACTGAGAAAGAATATAGGAAAATCATTCCATTTACAATAGCCTCAAAAAAATAAAATACCTTGGGATAAATTTAACAAAAGATGTGAAAGATCTTTAGGCATAGGCAATGACTTCCTCAATAGCACTCAAATGGCTCAGCAACTAAGAAAGAGAATTGACAAATGGGACTACATGAAATTACAAAGCTTCTGCACAAAAAAGAAATGATTTCTAAATTGAAGAGGCTTCCCACAGAATGGGAGAACATCTTTGCCAGCTATACATCTGACAAGGGTTTGATAACCAGAATATACAGGTAGTTCAAAAAACTAAACTCCCCAAAATTCAATGACCCAGTGAAGAAATGGGCAAAAGAACTGAACAGAGCTTTCTCAAAGGAAGAAGCCCAAATGGCTGAAAAACATGAAAACATGCTCAATATCCTTGGCCATAAAGACAAACAAATCAAAACCATGTTATGATTCCGCTTCACTCCTGCTAGAATGGCTACTATCAAGAACACAAACAATAGAAATGTTGGCAAGGATGTGGAGAAAAAGAATCCTCATACACTGCTGGTAGAAAAGTAAATTAGTACAAAACAATATGAAGGGTCCTCAAAAAAACTAAAAGCATTACCACCATAAGATCTAGCAATTTCACTCTTAGTGAAATTATATATCTGAAGGAATGTATGTCAGGTTACAACAAAGGTACCTGCACAGCTATGTTTATTGAAGCATTATTCACAATAGCTAAGCTATGGAAACAGCCAAAATGCCCCACTACTGAAGAATGGATTAAGAAAATATGGTACTTGCACACAATGGAATTTTATTCACCCACAAAGAAGAATGAAATTTTTTCATTTGCAGATAAATGGATGGACTGGAGAACATCATCTTAAGTGAAGTTAGCCAGGCTCAGAAAGCCAAAAGCTGCATGTTTTCTCTTATACGCAGAATATAGACCTAATACAAATGTAGTAATATTATGAAAACAGGACAGACTAAGGGAGGTCACAAACGAGATGGGGAGGGTAAAAGAAGAAAGTTAAGATGAATATGGGTGATGTAGTCTAGATACAAGAAAGAATATAGAATGTTTACACTGTTTGAAACACCCATAAGAAAGGGATTAGAGTAGAAAGAAGAAAAATAGAGGAAATGAACGAAATCAGGTTATAATACATATATAGATCAAAGTGCCACAAGGAAACTCCCTGTGTAGCTATCTTAAACAAGCAAAAGTATGATTTCTTTTGCAAAATCAGAGAAAAAGAAGGTGGAACAGGTCCTCCCTTGGGTGGGGGGGATAACTACCAGTGAGAGTGGGAAGGACGACATGGGGAAAGGGTTTAAGAGGGTGGATATAGGGAAATACTGTGTAAACATGAATGTAAATGGAAAAAAAGATCCCTGTTGAAACTATTTCTTGAATGGGAGTGGATAAAGGAGAATGGTGGAGGTGGTAAATTCAAGTATGATATAGTTAATATTATTGTAAGAACCTTTGTAAATGCTACAATGTACCCTTACTTAGCACAACATAAAGCAGAATAATAAAACATGTATATTCATGTTCAGAAGGCTAAAGGCCTTTGCCTCTTTAATCTTCCCTTCTTTCCCTCTTCCTCAGCTTTTCATTTTCTTCAGAATTTCCCTTTCTCCCTATTTTATTCTGGTGAGGGTGGTATGAAATGTACTCTGTCCTGTAAAAGAGAAAATTGAAGAATTTAGTCAAGTATCCTCATTATTTGTTGGAACTCCCCTGTTTTACTTATCAGTTTACAGAGAGGGAGGCAAATTCCCTCTAGAATAGAAGAATTATTTACTGAGTTCTGAGATACAAAGGGTTTTCAGGAAAAAATAAAGCAAGAAATTTGCTTACACATCTTGTAGATTCTAGACAATTTGGGTCTTAGTTCAATATTTATATTAATCAATTTCTATTTCTAAAGGGAACTTGTGTGCTTTGCTTACCTTAAGTCTGTGACATATAATAAGAATTTACTATATTTGTTGAACAAATTTTGTCAACTTGTGTGGATCACTTATGGATAAAACTTCTTTAACTTGATCTTACTTTTATTATGGTCCTTTGAAGGCATTACTAAAAGCAACACTACAAATATATTTAATATCCACTATAACTTTATAAACCTGGTACCTATGATTTACATGGTGCTAATTCCTTATGCATTCATCAACACTGCTATTACAAGGAGATTCCTGTTTCTCTCTTTCTTTACATTCAGCTGGAAGAAAATTCTTAAAAGGAACTCACGAGGGCCATTGACTTTGATGTCTCCTGGAAGAGTCTTGGTCTTGGAATGACTGAAGATGTAGGAACAGAACTCTGACACTTGCTGCACAAATTCAGGATCCAGCTCATCATCATACAGTGTTTCAAGCTGGGCAAGCTTCTTCCAGTGAGTGGGTGAATCAAAGATAAAGCATTTCTTTACTGGAAAGAATTTCTGTATACACAGACAGGGAAAGTTGAAATTTTGAATTTTTTGATTTTTACCTGGAAAAGGAAAAATTGGATTTACTTAGTATAGAATTTACATTCACTTTAATCTATTGACATTAAATAAATTTCCTTTCTCCTGATGTTACTTAGTTTATTGTGTTTATAAGCCTCAGAGAAAGGAAAAAAGGAGAGAAATTTACTTCAAGAACAGAGGAATAGTACAATTTAATATTGAATTTATTAGTTCATTCTAAATTGATAATATTATTTATTTTGTAGGAGATCTGGATGGGTAAATATGGAAAATGACACATTTAGCTGCCTACTTAAATGAGGTCATTTCTTGGGTCACTTTTCTCTCTCTTTCCAAAACTGAAGAGCTATTACCTGGTTTCAGCCTCAGTGAATTCTCCAGGTATTCGTCTGCTGTGATGAGCTGTCCATCTGTTTCCAGGCCTAGGTAGAAATCTCGCAGAGTCCACACTAGGTCTGGAAAGAAGCTTGCAAAGTCAGCATCATCTTCAATCCCATCAAAGTCAGGGGAGTTTCTTGTCCCAAGCAGATCTGTCAGCTCTGTCATGTTGCTAAGATGTAATTGAGGAAAACTGGAAGAAGTAGAACTGCATCTTACCCATGTTGTACCCCAGGTTTCCCTAAACTTTTACTTCCCTATACCACTTAGCCAACTCAACATTTTCTCATCAACACATGAGGGCTAATGTGTACTTCCTCCATTTTCATTTATATAATTCACAAAGTCTTACAGATGTACTGCTAGTGAGTTTTCTCTAGCTTTGATGCCATTCTGGACCACAGAAGGATACTGCAGAAGGTCAGTAGCTCCCTGTTCAATTTTGTTCATGGTGTTGTAAACAAAAGTGCTGCTCAGAAGGATTGCCAGTGCGAAGATTTTGGTGTCATTCTTCTCATCAACCTAGGAGCCAGAAGATAAGTCATGTTCCAAGGCATTCCCAGTGAACAATAATTAAAAATAGGATCTTGACCTACAAGTCTGAAATAACAAAAATGACCATATGGATCTTCCTTCCTTCCTTCCTACCTTCCTTCCTTCCTTCCTTCTTTCCTTCCTTTTTTTCTCTCTCTCTCTCTCTCTGTCTCTCTCTTTCTCACTTTCTCTCTCTTACTCATCCTTTTTTTGGTGATACTGGGGTTTAACTCAGGCCATGGTGTTTGCTGGGCGACTCTGCTGCTACTTAAGCAAAACCTCCAGCCCTTCCTGTAGGATATTTTTCAGATGCAGATTTATACCTTTTTGCCTGGGTCTGCCTTGGACTGCAATGTTTCTATATATGCTTCACTTATAGCTAGGATTACAGGTATGCACCACCATGTCTGGCTTATTAGGTGAGATGTGTTCTCACTAACTTTTTGCCCAGATTGGCTTTGAACCTCAACTCTCCTGATCTCTACCTCCTGAGTAGCTGGTATTATAGGCATGGGCCACTTTGCCTGTCCATACAGACCAACTTTGTATAGTTTGCTAATTGTAATTTTATAGTGATCCGTACATTGTTCACACTCTTGTCTCTCTTACAACTATTGTTAGATATTTGCAACATGCATAGTCAAACTAATGGAGAAACTGGAATACTTTAAAAAAAAGTTTTCCAGGGACTAAAACAAAATTGGCCTAAATACTCAATACATATATCTATTTTATTGAATAATTATTGTTGGAGCCAGGAGTGGGACCCTGCCTGTTTGAGTTGGCATTTGGCCTTGTGAGAAAACTCCAAGGAACTGAGGCAAAGGCCTCAGAACAAGACTGTGCCTGTGTGATTTGGCATCTGGCCTTGTGATTTTGGATTATAAAGATGTGAGAACCTTGCAGTGACAATAATTAGCTAGAAAGACAAAGATGAGCCAAATCTATAAGCAGATATGGGGGTCTTATAAAGTGTTTTGCCTTGATGTCACTATTGGGGAGAGAACTAATTTGTCTTCAGTTTTTAAATTCATCTCGAATAACATTAGCATTATGTATCCATATTAATAATAATATTTTACACATCACCACATGGTTCTGGAGAGCATCTTTAATGCTTTTAGAAGTGCCAACCCTGCTTTGCATACTAATGTGTTTGAGTCACATACATACTCTTATTCTGCCATTCGTAACTCAATCTGTGATACACATTCAGGCTGCATCTTCTGTGACTCAGAGCCCTATAACTTTTGTAAGTAAAAAATAATGCAAGTATGGAACAAAACCCATATGAAAATTCACATTTGTCCTTGTGGCAAGCTAGGCTTGATTTCCAATCTCAGCACTGCAACTAGCTAACTGTATATTATTGGCATTTCATTCAACATTTCAGTCTAGTCTTGAAAAATGGAAGTAAATAAATATGTATTTATATCAGTGTACCTGCTGGCTTAGAAAATAAGGGCTTCAGGAGAAAAGTACAAAGAAGAAAGCTGATAAGAAACGTAAGAGAAAATGCTCATAAGTGTAGTTATGGAGTTTTTCAGAAAAAAAAAATCTCTTTTCAACCACATGAGTTTAGCTTAGGTTTTATGTTCTGTTGTTGTTATTTGCTTCTGCTTTCTTTTGTGTAGCTTTGTGTTTGAGTTTGGAGGAAAAGGAAAAGGTGTTTATCAAGGAGATTGATGGAAATCTATTAAGTATGAGGTGCATGAAGCATTTGCCATGGTAAATTACAAGAACTGACCATATTTAACCCAGGAGAGACAGAGGAGTAGTAGAGAACAAATTCAACACAAAAGGGATAACAAGTGAGTGAATGCCAGGAAGGAAAAAAACCAAAGACTTTCTAAAGGAAGAGAACCACCTTCAAGGAACTACCTATGGCTTAAACTATGTTACTTTTTCTGTGAAACTTCTTCATTGTTTACTCTGAGTTTCAACTTTTTCTGTTTCCTTTTGCTTTGTCTTTAACAATGTCAGCAAGCTGGTTATACTACAACTCATTCATTGTTCTTTCTCATGAACATAAAACAATCATGGCTCTGAATTTTCAGGCTGCAGTTTGAAGCAGCTTAATGAGGTTTTATCACAGACAAAGGTAAATGCCAGTTATGAATCCCACAGGTCATACAATGACAATGGGAAAAACAGATTTAAGACACTTAAGATTCTCATTTTATTCCCGGCCCATGCTTGTGTCTAAATTGGCAAGAGGCAAAAGCAGCCAGCACTTAAACTCTGCTGCAGGTCTGATTAACACACAGTTGGGAATCCTAGCTCTGATACAGCTCAGCAGGTTAAGCTCCATTCTATCCTGATTGAATCTTTTTAAAACTAACTGAATCTCAAAATCTTTGCCTACCCTTGCCACATCTTACCTTAACAACAAGATCAACCTCAGAGATCTTTTAAAAGCTTGAAGAAAGCTGTTTGAAGAGGGCTTTGTAAGAATTCTAGCAGTTGTGCCTTAGTTCAGCTGTGATGGGTTCTGATATATATCTTCATCCAATCCTAAGGACTTCCTTTCTCCCTTCCGTGCCCTTCACCCCCTTGCAGATAACTTGATCAGTAAATACAAGCAAGCCAGAATCAAGGGGTTTTCTAAAAGTTCACACAGTAAACTGAAAGTAAGAAGCAAATTCAGCAAACAGGTAGTTATTAAGGGGATTTCCTGAGTGTTGCCTGGTTGGATGCATTTGGCCTGATTTTCCAGAACTGCATGTTGTTACTGAAAGAGAGCTTTGACATCTTTTGCAATGTTGCCAAGTGCCTGTTAGTTTTCTTCCATTTGGAAGCACACACGCTTTGAGTGAACACCTCACATACTTTTGAGGACTAATTTTCTGAAAGGTCACAATGTGCTCACAGAGAAAAGCTATCTCATCTGTCTTCCTGTTTGAGATATTAACAATGAATATCATTACCTATGGTAAAACACTTGTTGTTCTAAACCACTGTATTTGAGGATAATTTTTAAAGTGCAATATATAAACAGAATATTAGTGGTTGTAATTTACCCTGATTGCAATGAAAAACTAGAGTTACTTTGGCATTGTGGAGGTATGGAGGTGCACAGTGGATGACCAGGGAATTACTTGTGGTCCATGTTCAGCTAATACAGCAACAACCTCAGTTAAACAAAATCAATACTCCTCAAAAGGTTCCTGTGGAACTGAATAGCTGTGTCACAGCAGTGTCCCACTGATACCCAATTCTCTTATCAACTTTCTTTCTTTTCCTATTAACTCTATCCCACATGCCTGCACTCTGTGATCATGTTCTCAAGTAGACCTGCAAACAACCCTTCTTTTCAGGAGTTACAATTTATTTTTCCGTTATTCATATCAGAATACATTTCATTATTCTAGAAACATATAATTTTAAAATGTTTGTTTCCCCTTTGCATTATCTTGACACTTTTATGAAAGACATTATATGTTTGGATCTATACATGATCTATATTATTGCAATGAAACATGTCTGTGATTCCAAAAATATCACATTATTTTGGTTACAGATGTTTCAGATTAAATCATATGTATGATAGGCACAAGATTATATATATATATATATATACACACACATATTGGTCTATACAATATTGGCATATACAATATATATACATTGGTCTTTTATGCCTTGTCCTTGCTACATTGTCTTAGAAGACCCAGTGTTTTAAATCCTAGCTACATGGGAGGCAGAAAGGGGTGGATTGAAGTTCAACGCTATCACAGACAACATCAGTGAGACTCTGAAAATATGCTGTGCATGGTCTCACAAGCCTGTAACTCAGCTATGGGGGTGGCACAAATAGAAGAACTGAAGTCCAGGCCATCCCTAGGCAAAAAGAAAGAAGACTGCAGCTAAAACTTAAACTAAAGCAAAATGGCTAGAGGTGTGGCTCAACTGATGAAGTGGTTGCCTATCAAGTGCAAGGGCCTGAGTTCAAACCCCAATATTACCAAAAAATTTTAATGCAAAAACTAGTTTTTGTATAATGCAGTTATTTATTTATTTTGGTGGGACTGGGATTTGAACTGAGGGCTTCACACTTGTAAAACAATTGCTGTAACACTTGAGCCATGCCTTCAGTCCGCTTTACTAGTGTTATTTTGGAAATGGGGACTTGTGAACTGTTTGCTGGCCTTGAACTGCAATCCTCCTCCTCTCAGCCTCCAACGTAGCTAAGTTACAGGTGTGAATCACTGATGCCTGGCTATAATGAAGATATTTTTAAATATTGAAAGCACAAGTTACTGAAATACATGCATAATGACAATAAATCATCATGAGATTTTCAGTGTGGAATTTAAGAACAAATGCTAGATCACTTGCCCTACTGGTTGTAATGTCAATTACTTATACTTTGTGCATCAAACTAGCTCATGTTCCAATATTGCTTTCCAAGAAAATTGTTGGCATTTTTCATGCCTCTTCTGGAAATAATACATCTGCTAATGAGAATGCACAGAGGCTTTCAGTCTCATACTTTGCTTTCATAGAGGCAGAAAGACAGGCAGGATAGTGGGAAGCAGTATAGAGAATGAAGGCAACGATTCCAGCTCTGTTCTGATTATAAGTTATATTGTTGGAGAAAATGCATATTTGGCTTTTTCCACTTTAATCTGAATTGAAAAAAAGTGGCAAAATATAGGGAATTAGGATTTTGTTTACCAAGTCTTCATTGTTCTGGAAACTTCACTGCAAAGGAGCCAGCTTTGTAGCCTGGTTCTGTGATATTTTGGTTGAATCTAGCCCTTGTCTATTTGTACATTAAGTCTTTCACTGGCATGAATACATCTTCTAATATCTAGTTTAATTTCTCCTTTCTTATTTTCCCCAGTCCAGGATTTTATTTCCTTCCTTCAACCAAAAAAAAAAAAGTACTTATGGAGCACATGATACACAGAGTTGCTGAGCAAGATGGTGGCAACATCCTGATGGACCTCACTTCACAGAGCTTTGTGTGATTAGTACACAAGATGTTTTTATTACGGGGAAAGAAGTGTATGGATCTTATGTCACAGCTGGAGGCTAAAGATACAATGTAATTGGCCAAGTTGAAGGGCACTGGGCTTGCACAAAAGGGGCTCCCTCCTTACTTATGGCAACCAATTGAAGATGTATGCATTGCAGTCAATGTCAAATGGTCAGATGTTGGTAATATTTGGAGAACTGCTATCTACAACAGATGTAAACCTCAGAGAAAGCTACACATCAGGCTTGTGTGGCTAGATATAGCTCATTGTATTGAGGAGTGACTGACAGTCACTATGCATAATCAGTTCCCTGTCTCAAATTCAAGCAGCAGAGTTCAAACCTTGGACAGGCCCTGTAAAACAGGCAAAAGTGTATTTCCTTTCATAAAATTCAAAGGGTGCATCCACAGTGTCCTCCCTGGATTTTCAGCACTAGGGATGCTAAGATGGATTTTATCCATATTTCCCCTATGTGGAGGTGCCTTCAAACTCTGGCAAACCTTGGAGATGATAGTCCAGAAGTGAAGCAACGATGTCTGGCCAAGCCAAGTAGACTTGCACTGCTACAAGATCTGGATGGGGGAACTGACCAGGCACTGAAATGTGAAGAGAGGACCCACCTTTCAGGGACTGACTCCATATTGCGACCCTTGAGTCGCAAAGTTTGCTTTTGCCAACCTGGTCAACACTATAAAGTGCTTAAAATCTTAGGAGGTGGTTAGAGTAGTTATATATTTAGTTATTTTTATTTTAATACTTTTGGGTGGTTTTGCACTATAAAATAATTCTTTTACTATATCTAGAAGAACATATTTCAAAAATTAGCAGAGGTATTACAAAAATCTCATTTCTGAACAAAAATATATCAGTTTAAATCATAAATAGCAAGTGTCTTCAACAATGACAATACTTTAAAGCTAAATAGAATAAAAATATTTTAGTTGACATCCAAGAGCAAGGACATTTATCACAGTTATGTATCTTTGATTACCAAATGAGATTATTCTTTTTAGGAAGTGAAAATAATTGCTAGTTAGACTTAATGGATAATTTAGCATTAAGTGCTGAAATTTGAGTATGTACTAAGATTTAACTCAGTATGTGTTTCTGATGGCTTCATATGTGGGTTCTGAAAAATATTTGTTTTTATGGGGCAGAAGGATGATAAATGATATGGATGGAATTTTATTCTCTGAAAAAAGCAATAGAAAAGAGAGAAATAATTGACTATTTAATTTTGGAACTGGGGTTTGAACTCAGGGTTTCACATTTGTTAGGCAGTCACTTTACCATTTGAGCCATACTTCCATCCTTTTTAGTTTTAATCATTTTTCTATATGGTCTCATGGTTTTTTCCCATACTGACCTCATACTGCAAGCCTTCTATCTACACCTCCCACCTAACTGGTATTACAATGTGAACCACCATAACTCACTGTTCTTTGAGATGGGTACACACTAGCTTTATGCCCAGGCTGACTTCAAACCATCATCTGCTCATGTCTGCCTCTTAAATAGTTGGGATTAGAGGTGTGAGTCACTGTGCCTGGCACCAGTGGTTTCTTTACTTTTAACTTATTTGTTGAAAACACCACAGGGAAACAGAAAAAGGATAAGATCAAAATCATCACAACAACCAATAAAATACTGGGCAGATACTAAAAAGATGTAAGTCAATATGTTTTTGAAATTTCAGCTCAGTAACAACAAGTTCTAGGTAAGCAATATACATTTTCATTCTATACTGTCAGAAGCTTTACCTTGTGCATATGTAACTTGCATAATTAAAAAAATTAGGAACAAAGAAATTAGGCTTAAGAAGTAGTATAGGCTAATTCTAAAGTTAGGCTCAGTATTTCCTCCTTAACACATTCATATGTGCACGAATATTTTATAGGAATATAAACATACATGATTATGTACATAAATATGGATGAATAGGTAGCTATGCATAATTGTACATTACAAAGGTCTGAGAAAATGTACAATAAATTATTCACCACAGTCACATAGGCAGTGCATAAGCATGGGTGGGGATTGAGGGGCTTGGGAATGCTTGTTTTGGTCCTTTTTAACTAATAATTTTTTGGTACAGAGCTTTAAACTCAGGGCCTTATGCTTGCTAAGCATTATCTTTATTACTGGACACATGCCTCAAGCCCTTTAAGCTTTATGTTGTTTTTCTGATATGGTCTCATACAGATATCCCACACACATTCACAAAACACTGAAATTAGGGATGCACTAATTGTTATCTTGGGTGTGAATTGCTTCCATTCTATCGAGTTAATTACAACAGTGAGCAAGAGAAGTCATTGAACATCACATAGCTTTTTTCATTGCATCGATTGCCACCGTATTAATGATAGATTTTGATTCGAGGAGACTTCTGCTGGCCTACACAGCAGATATACTCAATAAGTGTGAGAAATTTGGGAGTATGAGAAAAAGCCAAGAAATTAATACATGAAGATACAACAAATATTAAACGCAGAGAGAAAGACAGACACACACAGAAACACAGACAGGCACACAAGCACACACATGAACACACGCAAACACACACACACACGCGCATGCGTGCACACACACGCACACACACAAAAACCCAGGAACCCTGCCTGCATTCAAGGCATGACGAATCTAACCTGCCATAGCTGAAATCCCGGCCTTAAGCTAATAAGGGGACACTTTCAGCTCTCAAGAAAGGATCAAGCTTAGAAAAACATGCGAAGTGACACTAAAGTTCATGCAAAGAAGACATACTACCACCTTCAGGCCAATGAACAAGTAAAGCCTAATATAGAGTCAAGGCCTCAATCCATCACTTGAATGGTAATCAATTTTGGAGGGAAGATGATGCACGGAAACACATGCATCACGATAGCCTGATATACACGGGCCATACTCAATGAATGCTGACTATTTCCTCCTCAGACAATTGATTACACTTGATCTGGGAATAGCATTGCGGAGAACAACCCAAACTTACTGACTTTCATGAAGAATGCCTGACTGGCACTATTTGGAGCAGAGTATCTAATGGACACTGATTCAGGAAATATGTTAAAATACATGCGCCCCCACTCATAAAGACACCCACAGGGTGGCTGTGATAAATGAATATTAACTATTTTTGGGTAAGTGAATTTCTGGGCTTTCATTTGTGAAAAGCACCTTTCAGCAGAACCCGTAGTTAGGAATCCCCAGAAACACTGGTGAATGAAGTTAATTTCTTCAAAGCTTCACTGCTCATGGCTTAGTGGGCCCTGCAGGCAACAGAAGAAATTATGTCAGATCAACAGGTACCTGTGCCATGCCTCCAGGAAACATTTTCCTCTCTAGCCAGGCCACTGGAACCACACCCTGGCATCACGTGGTCAGGATGAGAGGCAGAACCCAAGGCTGCCTACGCACCACAGCGAGGTCCAGGCAGCCTGTTCTGCTTGGTGAGTTCCATGCCCAAATGACACAGAGGCCTGTGCACACTAAAAGCTCTGTGGCATGGGAGCTTAGGCTAGCTGTGAAGGACGGATCCACCCAACCCTGATGTGCTCAGGTCACCCGTGGGCCCCTGCCATACATGCCCCGGGTCCCTAGGACCCAACTAAAAGACACGTCTTCCAACCAAGACAGGGCCACCTCCCTCCAGTTTCTATCTGCTTGGCTGGCCAGGCTGCCATAGCAACAGGAGCTGCCTCAGCACTCTCCAGGTTCCAGGGGCTAGGATCCCACTGTGACCTCACAGCCAAGTCTTTCATGATTGGTCAGACCACTAAGCACTGCCTCTACGGCCCCTCCCCCTCCAGTCTCCAGGCACTTGTGTGGCAGACTCCTGGCTAGAGCTTCTGAATTGGGGATTGCTTTTCTGCTCCATGTTCCCTTCTCAGCTCATTCAAGGTTGAAGAGGCATGACATTCCTCTCATGTTCCAAAGGACTCCCAATCTGGAACCCACAATTTGGAGGAGAGGAAGGCTTTCACGAGGTGAGTACAAAAACACCTCAAGCCCTTTACACTTAAATCAGCCAGGAACAGTCCCTACACCTTGGATGGGACAACTTCCTTCTCCGAATTACATCTCCCATCAGATGGGAGAGGACCCCAAATGTCACATTGTGAGAACCAGGGACTGTTTTCCAGGCTTCTGTGTTCCTAACCTCAACAAAACACACAAACGCACACACGGACTGCCAGGAGCCTCAAGGGGACCACATGAATTCACTTCCTCTAGACGCAGAAATTCCTTCACTTTCATCTCAGGAAGATACTAGTTTTTTTTTCTTATACTTGTTAAATGCCAAAAGGCCATTTTTGAACTGTACATTTGATCACATTGGTAGCTTTTTCTGTTTTTTTCTCTTGAGAATCTCAAATAAAAAACATTTGAAATGTCAAAAATAAAAGAAAAATGGAAAGTGAGTTGGTCTTCTGACTAGGAGAGACACTACTCATAAACCAAGACAAGTCTGTAGGCAGAAGATTGCTAGGTACCATTCACAATGCTTACCATTGATATATTGGTGAAGCTTGATGGAAACTGAGCATCTGACCATGGCCCAGTATGTGATCATGGGGCAAAAGCTGAGCACTGTAAACTGACTTATGTTTGATACATCAAGCCATAATGTGGTGTAGACCCAACAGTCTCACAAACCAAGGTGCAGTATATACTTGAGATTCAGCATGAGGAGGTTCAGAGAGCACAATTAAGTTGCACAAGCAGGAGGGCCGTGTCCATGTACTATTTAACACTGAGCACTTGTCCCTGTCCATAAATTCTCACTCATGACCACCTGAGGGATATTTACCTAACCCAGTGTCACAAAGAATTTTGTGCTTCTTCTCAGGAGTTTTCTACTTTGTTTTCAAGTATACATTTATAATTTATAGATCTGTTTTCAGTTAATTTTTGCATATGATTTGAGAAGGAGTAGCAATTTATTTTTCCATTATTCATATCAGAATACATTTCATTGTTCTAGAAACATATAATTTTAAAATGTTTGTTTCCCCTTTGCATTATCCTGACACTTTTATGAAAGACATTATATGTTTGGATCTACACATGATCTATAGTATTGCAATGAAACATGTCTGTGATTCCAAAAATATCACATTATTTTGGTTACAGATGTTTCAGATTAAATCCTATGTATGATATGCACAAAAAAGCAATAGAAAAGAGAGAAATAATTGACTATTTAATTTTGGAACTGGGGTTTGAACTCAGGGTTTCACATTTGTTAGGCAGTCACTTTACCACTTCAGCCATACTTCCATTCTTTTTAGTTTTAATCATTTTTCTGTACGGTCTCAGGCTTTTTTCCCATACTGACCTCATACTGCAGGCCTTCTATCTACACCTCCCACCTAACTGGTATTACAAGTGTGAACCACCATAACTCACTGTTCTTTGAGATGGGTACACACTAGCTTTATGCCCAGGCTGACTTCAAACCATCATCTTCTCATGTCTGCCTCTTAAATAGTTGGGATTAGAGGTGTGAGTCACTGTGCCTGGAACCAGTGGTTTCTTTATTTTTAACTTATTTGTTGAAAACACCACAGGGAAACAGAAAAAGGATAAGATCAAAATCATCACAACAACCAACAAAATACTGGGCAGATACTAAAAAGATGTAAGTCAATATGTTTTTGAAATTTCAGCTCAGTAACAACAAGTTCTAGGTAAGCAATATACATTTTCATTCTATACTGTCAGAAGCTTTACCTTGTGCATATGTAACTTGCATAATTAAAAAAAATTAGGAACAAAGAAATTAGGCTTAAGAAGTAGTATAGGCTAATTCTAAAGTTAGGCTCAGTATTTCCTCCTTAACACATTCATATGTGCATGAATATTTTGTAGGAATATAAACATACATGATTATGTACATAGATATGGATGAATAGGTAGCTATGCATAATTGTACATTACAAAGGTCTGAGAAAGGTACAATAAATTATTCACCACAGTCACATAGGCAGTGCATAAGCATGGGTGGGGATTGAGGGGCTTGGGAATGCTTGTTTTGGTCCTTTTTAACTAATAATTTTTTGGTACAGAGCTTTAAACTCAGGGCCTTATGCTTGCTAAGCATTATCTTTATTACTGGACACATGCCTCAAGCCCTTTAAGCTTTATGTTGTTTTTCTGATATGGTCTCATACAGATATCCCACACACATTCACAAAACACTGAAATTAGGGATGCACTAATTGTTATCTTGGGTGTGAATTGCTTCCATTCTATCGAGTTAATTACAACAGTGAGCAAGAGAAGTCATTGAACATCACATAGCTTTTTTCATTGCATCGATTGCCACCGTATTAATGATAGATTTTGATTCGAGGAGACTTCTGCTGGCCTACACAGCAGATATACTCAATAAGTGTGAGAAATTTGGGAGTATGAGAAGTTATGAGAAAAAGCCAAGAAATTAATACATGAAGATACAACAAATATTAAACGCAGAGAGAAAGACAGACACACACAGAAACACAGACAGGCACACAAGCACACACACGAACACACGCAAACACACACACACACGCGCATGCGTGCACACACACGCACACACACAAAAACCCAGGAACCCTGCCTGCATTCAAGGCATGACGAATCTAACCTGCCATAGCTGAAATCCCGGCCTTAAGCTAATAAGGGGACACTTTCAGCTCTCAAGAAAGGATCAAGCTTAGAAAAACATGCGAAGTGACACTAAAGTTCATGCAAAGAAGACATACTACCACCTTCAGGCCAATGAACAAGTAAAGCCTAATATAGAGTCAAGGCCTCAATCCATCACTTGAATGGTAATCAATTTTGGAGGGAAGATGATGCACGGAAACACATGCATCACGATAGCCTGATATACACGGGCCATACTCAATGAATGCTGACTATTTCCTCCTCAGACAATTGATTACACTTGATCTGGGAATAGCATTGCGGAGAACAACCCAAACTTACTGACTTTCATGAAGAATGCCTGACTGGCACTATTTGGAGCAGAGTATCTAATGGACACTGATTCAGGAAATATGTTAAAATACATGCGCCCCCACTCATAAAGACACCCACAGGGTGGCTGTGATAAATGAATATTAACTATTTTTGGGTAAGTGAATTTCTGGGCTTTCATTTGTGAAAAGCACCTTTCAGCAGAACCCGTAGTTAGGAATCCCCAGAAACACTGGTGAATGAAGTTAATTTCTTCAAAGCTTCACTGCTCATGGCTTAGTGGGCCCTGCAGGCAACAGAAGAAATTATGTCAGATCAACAGGTACCTGTGCCATGCCTCCAGGAAACATTTTCCTCTCTAGCCAGGCCACTGGAACCACACCCTGGCATCACGTGGTCAGGATGAGAGGCAGAACCCAAGGCTGCCTACGCACCACAGCGAGGTCCAGGCAGCCTGTTCTGCTTGGTGAGTTCCATGCCCAAATGACACAGAGGCCTGTGCACACTAAAAGCTCTGTGGCATGGGAGCTTAGGCTAGCTGTGAAGGACGGATCCACCCAACCCTGATGTGCTCAGGTCACCCGTGGGCCCCTGCCATACATGCCCCGGGTCCCTAGGACCCAACTAAAAGACACGTCTTCCAACCAAGACAGGGCCACCTCCCTCCAGTTTCTATCTGCTTGGCTGGCCAGGCTGCCATAGCAACAGGAGCTGCCTCAGCACTCTCCAGGTTCCAGGGGCTAGGATCCCACTGTGACCTCACAGCCAAGTCTTTCATGATTGGTCAGACCACTAAGCACTGCCTCTACGGCCCCTCCCCCTCCAGTCTCCAGGCACTTGTGTGGCAGACTCCTGGCTAGAGCTTCTGAATTGGGGATTGCTTTTCTGCTCCATGTTCCCTTCTCAGCTCATTCAAGGTTGAAGAGGCATGACATTCCTCTCATGTTCCAAAGGACTCCCAATCTGGAACCCACAATTTGGAGGAGAGGAAGGCTTTCACGAGGTGAGTACAAAAACACCTCAAGCCCTTTACACTTAAATCAGCCAGGAACAGTCCCTACACCTTGGATGGGACAACTTCCTTCTCCGAATTACATCTCCCATCAGATGGGAGAGGACCCCAAATGTCACATTGTGAGAACCAGGGACTGTTTTCCAGGCTTCTGTGTTCCTAACCTCAACAAAACACACAAACGCACACACGGACTGCCAGGAGCCTCAAGGGGACCACATGAATTCACTTCCTCTAGACGCAGAAATTCCTTCACTTTCATCTCAGGAAGATACTAGTTTTTTTTTCTTATACTTGTTAAATGCCAAAAGGCCATTTTTGAACTGTACATTTGATCACATTGGTAGCTTTTTCTGTTTTTTTCTCTTGAGAATCTCAAATAAAAAACATTTGAAATGTCAAAAATAAAAGAAAAATGGAAAGTGAGTTGGTCTTCTGACTAGGAGAGACACTACTCATAAACCAAGACAAGTCTGTAGGCAGAAGATTGCTAGGTACCATTCACAATGCTTACCATTGATATATTGGTGAAGCTTGATGGAAACTGAGCATCTGACCATGGCCCAGTATGTGATCATGGGGCAAAAGCTGAGCACTGTAAACTGACTTATGTTTGATACATCAAGCCATAATGTGGTGTAGACCCAACAGTCTCACAAACCAAGGTGCAGTATATACTTGAGATTCAGCATGAGGAGGTTCAGAGAGCACAATTAAGTTGCACAAGCAGGAGGGCCGTGTCCATGTACTATTTAACACTGAGCACTTGTCCCTGTCCATAAATTCTCACTCATGACCACCTGAGGGATATTTACCTAACCCAGTGTCACAAAGAATTTTGTGCTTCTTCTCAGGAGTTTTCTACTTTGTTTTCAAGTATACATTTATAATTTATAGATCTGTTTTCAGTTAATTTTTGCATATGATTTGAGAAGGAGTAGCAATTTATTTTTCCATTATTCATATCAGAATACATTTCATTGTTCTAGAAACATATAATTTTAAAATGTTTGTTTCCCCTTTGCATTATCCTGACACTTTTATGAAAGACATTATATGTTTGGATCTACACATGATCTATAGTATTGCAATGAAACATGTCTGTGATTCCAAAAATATCACATTATTTTGGTTACAGATGTTTCAGATTAAATCCTATGTATGATATGCACAAAAAAGCAATAGAAAAGAGAGAAATAATTGACTATTTAATTTTGGAACTGGGGTTTGAACTCAGGGTTTCACATTTGTTAGGCAGTCACTTTACCACTTCAGCCATACTTCCATTCTTTTTAGTTTTAATCATTTTTCTGTACGGTCTCAGGCTTTTTTCCCATACTGACCTCATACTGCAGGCCTTCTATCTACACCTCCCACCTAACTGGTATTACAAGTGTGAACCACCATAACTCACTGTTCTTTGAGATGGGTACACACTAGCTTTATGCCCAGGCTGACTTCAAACCATCATCTTCTCATGTCTGCCTCTTAAATAGTTGGGATTAGAGGTGTGAGTCACTGTGCCTGGAACCAGTGGTTTCTTTATTTTTAACTTATTTGTTGAAAACACCACAGGGAAACAGAAAAAGGATAAGATCAAAATCATCACAACAACCAACAAAATACTGGGCAGATACTAAAAAGATGTAAGTCAATATGTTTTTGAAATTTCAGCTCAGTAACAACAAGTTCTAGGTAAGCAATATACATTTTCATTCTATACTGTCAGAAGCTTTACCTTGTGCATATGTAACTTGCATAATTAAAAAAAATTAGGAACAAAGAAATTAGGCTTAAGAAGTAGTATAGGCTAATTCTAAAGTTAGGCTCAGTATTTCCTCCTTAACACATTCATATGTGCATGAATATTTTGTAGGAATATAAACATACATGATTATGTACATAGATATGGATGAATAGGTAGCTATGCATAATTGTACATTACAAAGGTCTGAGAAAGGTACAATAAATTATTCACCACAGTCACATAGGCAGTGCATAAGCATGGGTGGGGATTGAGGGGATTGGGAATGCTTGTTTTGGTCCTTTTTAACTAATAATTTTTTGGTACAGAGCTTTAAACTCAGGGCCTTATGCTTGCTAAGCATTACACACACATTCACTAAACACTGAAATTAGGGATGCACTAATTGTTATCTTGGGCGTGAATTGCTTCCATTCTATCGTGTTAATTACAACAGTGAGCAAGAGCAGAAGTCATTGAACATCACATAGCTTTTTTCATTGCATCGATTGCCACCGTATTAATGATAGATTTTGATTCAAGGAGACTTCTGCTGGCCTACGCAGCAGATATACTCAATGAGTGTGAGAAATTTGGGAGTATGAGAAGTTATGAGAAAAAGCCAAGAAATTAATACATGAAGATACAACAAATATTAAACGCAGAGAGAAAGACAGACACACACAGAAACACAGACAGGCACACAAGCACACACACGAACACACGCAAACACACACACACACGCGCATGCGTGCACACACACGCACACACACAAAAACCCAGGAACCCTGCCTGCATTCAAGGCATGATGAATCTAACCTGCCATAGCTGAAATCCCGGCCTTGAGCTAATGAGGGGACACTTTCAGCTCTCAAGAAAGGACCAAGTTTAGAAAAACATGCGAAGTGACACCAAAGTTCATGCAAAGAAGACATACTACCACCTTCAGGCCAATGAACAAGTAAAGCCTAATCTAGAGTCAAGGCCTCAATCCATCACTTGAATGGTAATCAGTTTTGGAGGGAAGATGACGCACGGAAACACATGCATCACGATAGCCTGATATACACGGGCCATACTCAATGAACGCTGACTATTTCCTCCTCAGACAATTGATTACACTTGATCTGGGAATAGCATTGCGGAGAACAACCCAAACTTACTGACTTTCATGAAGAATGCCTGACTGGCACTATTTGGAGCAGAGTATCTAACGGACGCTGATCCAGGAAATATGTTAAAACACATACGTCCCCACTCATAAAGACACCCACAGGGTGGCTGTGATAAATGAATATTAACTATTTTTGGGTAAGTGAATTTCTGGGCTTTCATTTGTGAAAAGTACCTTTCAGCAGAACCCGTACTTAGGAATCCCCGGAAACACTGGTGAATGAAGTTAATTTCTTTAAACCTTCACTGCCCATGGTTTAGTGGGCTCTGCAGACAAGAGAAGAAATTATGTCAGATCAACAGGTACCTGTGCCATGCCTCCAGGAAACATTTTCCTCTCTAGCCAGGCCACTGGAACCACACCCTGGCATCACGTGGTCAGGATGAGAGGCAGAAATCAAGGCTGCCTATGCACCACAGCGAGGTCCAGGCAGCCTGTTCTGCGTGGTGAGTTCCACACCCAAATGACACAGAGGCCTGTGCACACTAAAAGCTCTGTGGCATGGGAGCTTAGGCTAGCTGTGAAGGATGGATCCACCCAACCCTGATGTGCTCAGGTCACCCGTGGGCCCCTGACATACGTGCCCCGGGTCCCTAGGACCCACTAAAAGACACGTCTTCCAACCAAGACAGGGCCAGCTCCCTCCAGTTTCTATCTGCTTGGCTGGCCAGGCTACCATAGCAACAGGCCGGGCAGGAGCTGCCTCAGCACTCTCCAGGTTCCAGGGGCTAGGATCCCACTGTGACCTCACAACCAAGTCGTTCATGATTGGTCAGACCACTTAAGCACTGCCTCTACCGCCCCTCCCCCTCCAGTCTCCAGGCACTTGTATGGTGGACTACTGATAAGAGCTTCTGAATTAGGGATTGCTTTTCTGCTCCATGTTCCCTTCTCAGCTCATTCAAGGTTGAAGTGGCATGACATTCCTCTCATGTTCCAAAGTATTCCCAACCTGGAACCAATTATTTGGAGGAGAGGAATGCTTTCAAGTGTTGAGTACAAAAACACCTCAAGCCCTTTACACTTAAATCAGCCAGGAACATTCCCTACACCTTGAATGGGACAACTTCCTTCTCTGAATTACATCTCCCATCAGATGGGAGAGGACCCCAAATGTCACATTGTGAGAACCAGGGACTGTTTTCCAGGCTTCTGTGTTCCTAACCTCAACAAAACACGCAAGCGCACACTGACTGCCAGGTGCCTCCAGGAAAACTTTTCCTCCCTAGCCAGGCTACTGGATCCACACCCTGACATCACATGGTCAGGATTAGAGGCAGAAACCAAGGCTGCCTGTGCACTGCAGCGAGGTCCAGGCAGCCTGTTCTGCTTGGTGAGTTCCATGCCCAAATGACACAGAGGCCTGTTTTCCATAAAAGCTCTGTGGCATGGGAGCTTAGGCTAGCTGTAAAGGACGGATCCACCCAAGCCTGATGTGCTCAGGTCAACCGTGGACCCCTGCCATAGGTGCCCTGGGTCCCTATGACCCAATTAAAAGACATGTCTTCCAACCAAGACAGGGCCACCTCCCTCCAGTTTCTTCCCCATCACCACCCATCCATGGAAGGACCAAGATTCTCACCTCAGCAAGCTGGCTTCTACTCCTGCAATTCCAGTCTTGCACCTTGGACCCTGGGCACGTGTCATCCTGGGAAGGAATGTAGGGCCATCCTGTCATTGTCCTCTTCCTTCCTCAATTCTCTTCCCTCTATTCTCACTTCCTTTTAAAAGGTTCTTTTCAGACCGTCACCAACCTACAGTATACTTTCTACTAAGTTTTGGTGTTTGTCCAACCCCTTCCTGTTTTGTTTTTGGTGGGACTGGGGTTTTGAACTGAGGGCTTCATGCTTGCAAAGCAGGCACTCTACCACTTGAACCATACTTCCAGTCCAACCCCTTCCTAAACTAACATATTCACACACTATCCTTCCTGGTTTATCAAAGGCTAGAGGCAGAAAACAATTTCTAAAAATGCCACACAATCCACAGAAAACTACAAATTCCTTTTACATGGAGATAGCTACAGGTTGACAAAGCATTCCACCTACATCATGCCACAGAATTCACACACATGCACCAATCTTGGCAAACTCAACAGCTACCAAACTGGATTAACTAAGTCTTCAAGAATTGTACAACCAGCACTAATCAAACCACTATCTTAGGTTGCTTTTCTACCTGCTCTGGCTGGCTCGCTGGCATTTCTCACAAGTGACAAAGCTGGGCATTCAGCATGCTAATGGTGCAAATGCCACCAATGGGATACCTTCTTCCTTGGAGCAGGTGGGGAGGACTAGATTTCCCCAGGAATTATCCAGAGAGCACAATGTGGGTGCTGGGGAAGGAAGAAGGTCAGGGCCAGTGGGCTCCCACTACCAATCCTGGCCTGGTACATGCAGGATTCATTCCCATGGAGCAGCAGGGCTTTGGCCACCACCAGAGAGGGTAGCTTTGGTGTCAGGCATGCCCTAAACCCTGGGGAATGAATGCTGGAGGAGAGAGGGTGAGCAGATCGTTAGCTCAGAGGCACATGAGGGAAAAGGGAGCATACATGCACAAGTCAGGAAAATGTGCAGGGCAGGACTGTACTTGTGATGCCTGCAATTTAGAAAGATGACCCTGGGGCCCACCATCAGAAAGAAGAAGGCGCACAAAAAATAAAGATATCGCTGTCTAGCAAAGACAGCTAGAAACTCTAGGAGGGGGAGGAGGGTGCTCCAGGGATCCTGGATATAGGAAAGGGCTGTGGTAGCTCCAGGTAGGGTAGGGGTGACAGGTTTACCAGTGATGTCCACTTACAGGTCATCCTGGTGCTCCAGGTGGTTCAAACCCCAAACCCACCAAAATAAAATATGTGGTATATCCACACTATGGGATATATTCAGCCAAAAAAAGTACTGACACATGCTGCAACATTGATGAACCTTGAAAACATGCTAAATGAAAGAAGTAAGACACAGAGATCACATCTTATATTGTTGAATTTATGTAACATTTCCAAAATGAAATAAACAGAGAAAAAATAGATTAGTGGTTGGTTAGGGTTCTGTGAAAAGAGGAGGAACTGCAGGTGATAGTTTTGAGGAGAGGAAAGTGTCTTAAAACTTACTGTGGTGGTGGCTGCCAAGCTCTTACAATATGCTAAAAGAAACTGAATTTACTTTAAAGAATTATTTATCTCAATAGAGAGGTTTTCAAAGTGGAAGGGTGGGGGAAGGAAAGAGGAAGTACAAGTCCTGGAAGTGTATCTTATCTCTAGTTTGAGTTTGTGTGAGTCCATGTTAGATACTGGCTTCTTACCCATTGAGATAGACAGTCACCCTGCTAACCCGAAGTCTGGGATTTAGTGTGTTGTCCTTCCCTCTGCCTGTAGGTAGTACATTCTGTTCAGTTCCTAGGAAGCCGACTTCTAGATACTGTTTCTCTATCTCAATCCCAGCTATGGTACTAACAGGTCACTACTCCCCTTATAGCATCCTGACCTCAAAGCCTTTGCATGAGTATCAGCTCCTCCTTTTCTATCACAGTCCACTTAAATTAAGCCCAAGTGGTAAAGTGCTTACTTAAGAAGCAGGAGCCCCTGAATACCAGGCACAAAACAGACATGCAGATTAAAGCTAATAATCAGAATAGAAGATGTATCTAAGTCAACACAGCTATGCCCACCTGATTTATGACAAAGGCACCCAACCCATATGATGGAGAAGAGACAGCCTCTTCAACAAATGTTGCTTTAGAAACTGGATATCTGCATGCACAAATTGAAATTAGATCCATGTCTTTCACCCTGTACATGTATCAACTTAAAATGGATTAAGGACCATAATAAGACCTGGAACTCTGAATCTAGTGCAAGAAAGATCAGAAACTACAATGGAACTAATAGGCATAGAAAATGACTTTCTAAAAACAATTCTAATGGCTCACCAACTAGAGAAAGGATTCAAAAATGGGGCTACATGAAACTAAAATGCTTCTGAACAACAAAAGAAATAGTCACAAGAATGAAGAGGCCACCCACAGAATGGAGAAATTTTTGCCAGCTATACATCTGATGGGAATTAATACCGAGAATACACTCAAAAACTAAATACCCATAAAATCAATGACCCAATGAAGAAATACACAAATTAACTGCACAGAGCTTTTTCAAAGGCAGAAGTCCAAGTGATCAACAACTACATAAAGAAATGCTCTCCATCCCTGGCCATAAAGGAAGTGCACATCAAAACCATGTCAAGATTCCACCTCAGTCCCGTTAGAATGGCTATCATCAAGAATACACGCAACCAATGTTTTCAAGGATATCTAAAAAAAGGAACCCTCATATGCAGTTAGTGGGAATGTAAATTAGTACAACCAGTATGGATAACAACCAGTATGGATAACAGTATGGAGGCTCCTCAAAACTAAAAGTAGAAGTGCTGTGTGATCCAGCATTATCATTCATAGGGATATCCCTGAAGGAATGCAAGTCAGGTTACAATACAGACACCTGCACATCCATGTTTACTGCAGCATTATTCACAACAGCTAAGATACGGAAACAGCCAAGATGCCTCACTACTGATACATGGATCAAAAACTGTGGCATTTATACACAATGGAATTTTATTCAGCCTTAATTAAGAATGAAATTTTGTTGTTTGCGGGTAAATGGATGGAACTGGAGAACATCAACTTAAGTGAAATTAGTCAGGTTAAGGAAACCAAAGGCCCCATGTTTTCTCTCACACATGGACTAGAGACCTGATACACATACAAACAGTATTATGAAGAACAGGTCTCACTCACTAAGGGGAGCTCATTTACGAGAGAGAGAGAGGGTAAAAGGAGGAGGTTAAGCAGGTCAACATGGTTGTTGTACTTTCTGTAGAAGAATGCCAAATTTTTAAACCTTTTGAAACTACCATAAGAAGGGGAATAAAGTAGAAAAGCAAAAAAGAGGGAATGACCCCATTTTTGTTATAGCACGTACATATATACATATGCATATCTCCATATATACATATGGAAGTGTCACAATGAAACATCCTGTATAGCTATCTTAATGAAACAAAAATGTGCTGGGCACCAGTGGCTCACACCTGCAATCCTTGTGACTCAGGAGGAAGAGATAAGGAAGATCATGGTTCAAAGACAGCTTGGGCAAATAGTTTGCAAGACCCTACCTCGAAAACACCTATCACAAAAAAAGGGCTGGTGGACTGGCTCAAGGCAGAGTCCCTGAGTTCAAGCCCCAGTCCTGTCCCCAATGCCAAAAAAAAACAAACACGAAAATGGATTTTTGTTTTTAAAAATGGAGAACAGAAATGGAAAATAGGTCCTGTATAGGGAGTTGATACTTGTGGGAGGGGTGAGGATATAAAGAAAGGGTGTAGGATATGGTATAAATACTATATAGTCATGTATGAAAGTGGAAAAATGAGACCTGATGAAACTATTCCAGGAATGGGGGGAGAGAGGATAAAGGAGAATGATGGAGGGATGAATTCAACTATAAGAACTTTTGCAAATGTCACAATGTTCCCCCACTACAATAATTTTTTTATACTCAGTAATGTAAAAAAGTTTTTTTAATCATTGTGTTCATTTCACTAAGCTTCAGAGAGAGGAGTTACACAACCACACTTAATCGGCCAGTTTTCCTACAGACTAACACCCATGCGACTTACTATGCATGTTAGTTCTGATGACCTCATACCTCCTCACAAACATTATAGCACTGACATCACCCAACAGCAGATGTGAGGAACAGAGCCCTATGCTCCAAACACCTCTGGCAATAGCTGCACCAGCACAAGTAATCATTCAAACTCTTTGCATAGATTTCCCTATAAAATAAGAAGGTTGGTCTAAATGACATATAAGGTCAGTTTGGGTTCTAACATTCTATTAACATTTTGGGTCACTTTTGCTCAACTGGGCAGTTCTCAAATTCCTGACCCACAGAAAATGAGTGAATTATTTTTTTCTTGTTTACTATGCTAAAAGTTGGAGAAATCTGTTACACAGATATAGGTAACTAACAGATGGAAGATGACAGGCCAATCTGCTAACTACTGGTGGCATCCAAGACTGCTCCACAACCTCAGGGGATTGCACTGAGACCCCAGGGGCATCTTGATATCTGCCCTGTAATAAAGCATCTATGGCCTCTGCAAAAATCCCACAAGTGCATTTGGTGCGGTGTAGACAAAAAATTCTTAAATGATACATACATGCTAAGGAAGCCAGGGCTCATGAACTCATCCTCAACTCAGTCACTGCTAGAGGCTGGGGTATGGGAATTGTTTGTCTCATAGAAGAAAGATCTCTTATTACAACATGCTCCTTAACTCACCTGAATTTGTAGAATCTGAAATTCAAGTTGAAAAGTAACCTTGTGGTCATTTCCTGATAATCTGTGTCACTGTACAACTTTCTTTACATCTGTAAATCAGAAAAACAAGAATTTTCAATGGAATTTTATTCAGCCACAAAAAAGAATGAGATTTTATCCTTTGCAGGGAAATGGATGGAAATGGAGATTATCTTAAGTGAAATTAATCGGGTTCTGAAAGCCAAACACTGCATGTTTTCTCTCAGATGTAGAATATAGGCCCAATAAAAATGCAAAGAATATTACGAAAAACAACTCAATCGAAGGGGAAGTCACTAACGGGGGGGAGAACATTTAAAGAATGACGTTAAGAATGTGAATACGGTTGATGTATTTTCTATACAATAAGGAATATGGAAGGGGAATAAAGTACAAAGGACAAAAGGAAGGGATGAAACAATTAGGATTATAATACGTATGTCCATGGAAATGTCACAGTGAAACTCCTTATAGAGCTATCTTAAACAAAAACTGTTTTTTTTTTCAAAATAAGAGAACAGACCCAGTGCCACCAAAAACAAAGAAATAAACTAATAAAAAACACAACACAAGAAAGTAAAACTGGTCCTGTCTGGGGGTTAGTTACATTGGGAGCAGGGAGGATTGTAAGAAAAGGGTTGTGAGAGTGAATATGATGGAAATATTATGTACTCATGTGTGGAAATGGAAAAATGAGACCTGTTAAACTAATCCAGGAATAGGAAGAGAGGAAATAAAGGAAAATGATGGAAGAAATGAATTTAACTATGATATATTGTAAAAGACTTTTGTAAATGTAACAAAATATACCCAGTACAACAGTACTCAATAAAAAATATTTAAAAAAAGAAAAACCATAGCACTCCACCAGACCCTTTGTGTGTTGAGTATTTTCAATATAGGGTTGTGGAAACTATTTGCCAGAGCTGGCTTTGAACTGCGATCCTCCTGTTTCTACCTGCTGAGTAGAGAGAAATGCAGGTATACGTCACAGGAAAACAGCCCAAATTTCGATATATTACTATTGGTTTTTTACCACGTATGTATCTATTCCTAAACAATACAGTATTGGTTTTGGATGGTTTGGCTCTGTTTATTCTTTTAGGAGTTCACTGTACTTCTGTAACCTAAAGGTTTATAGACTTGGATTGGAGGTGTTGTTAAAGGGGTAGAGCAAGTGCTTCGCAAGTGAAAAGCCCTGAGTTCCAACCCCAGTACTACCAGTCCCAACAGGCCCACCAAAAACAA
Source organism: Castor canadensis (assembly GCF_047511655.1). NCBI lineage: Eukaryota > Metazoa > Chordata > Mammalia > Rodentia > Castoridae > Castor > Castor canadensis. The sequence goes on along the minus strand of NC_133400.1, from coordinate 44,693,798 downwards.
AAAGTCTATGAAGATCTGTAGTCTTAAGGAAATTTAGAAAAAGAATTTAAGCATTGAGTATATTTTAACAAAATTAGCAAAAAGCACTAATTTTCTTCAAAATAATCAAATATGAAGCCCACACGTTCATGCTTCACAATATAATTTTAGAGCTCATAAAATGGTTAAGAACAATCCTAACAAGGACAGTACTGAGAAATCATGAAAAAAATAGTTAAGCACAGAGGCTGGACAGAGTGATTCATGCTTGTAACAATACCAGCTACTTGGTAGGCAGAAATCAGGGGGATCGCAGTTCTAATCCAGGGAAGGCAAAAAGTTAGTGAGACCTGGGCTGGTGATATGGCTCAAATGGTAGACTGCCTGCCTAGCAATCACAAGGCTCTGAGATCAAATCCCAATACTACAAAATAAAATCCCAAAAGTTAGCAAGATCCCATCTCAACCAGTAAGCTGAGCATGATATTGTGTACCTGTATTCTTATCTGTGTCCCAAGTCCCACCACCCCCAAAATAATCCCATCTGTGTGATGTGGCATAGGGAGGAGGATCAAGGTCTGAGGGCCCACCCTGGGTAAAAACTCAAAACACCATATCTGAAAAATAACTAAAAGAAAAAAGGGCTAGGGGTGTGGCTCAAGTGGTAGAGCACCTACCAAGCAAGCAAGAGACCCTGACTTCAAACACCATTATTATCAACAAGTTTTAAAAAGGTAAGAACAAAATCTGAGAATGCATTACTTGCCTAGCAGAGTCAAGGAACTGGGATCAATCCCCAGCACTGGAAAAAATAACAGAAAAATTAAATGAAAAACTATTCTTACATTGTTAATACTTGCAGGCACACTTAACTTTGAATTTCAAACTCATTATTTTGTAAACCAACTCATTAGGAAACAAAACTGAGGGTATTCAAAACAATGAGCATGTGCAGTAAAAGAAATTCCAAAAGAATTCTAACAATGTTTGGAGAAATGAAAACATAACTGCCTCAAAGGATACATTCTTCAGATACTACTATCTGATTGACTGGCTTCTAATGTGTTCATTAATAATCCAGAGGAACTGTAACAGCACAATTATGTCAATTGAAAGAGATGACTTCAAATTATTGTCTTTCCAACAGCACCTGACCCAGTGACTCAGGCAGACACAGTATGAATTTGTTGATTAAGTAAACATGTGATGACCTCAAATCCAGATCAAGCTTTTTGGCTGTCAATTTACTCAGTATACCAAAAAGCTGTCAAAAAATAGAATTATAAATACCATTTTGAACAATGCTGTATCACTTGGCCTCAGGAACAGTCACTTTTACCTGCCAGCCTTTTTTTCTGTTTTGTAACAAAGCATAACCCAGGTGAATATAATCTTCAATGTCAGGGCTCTCAGGCATTTTTATGCTGTGAAGCTCATCGGCTGTTCTGCTTTTTGTGATATCATCTAAGTGTTTTTAAAGTGCAGCCTCTCTTTTTGTGAAAAAAGAAAAGAAAATCTGAAAACCAGTGATACAAAGCACTGTATACTCACATTGTTTATTCACATCTAGATTCCACTTGCATACTTGCATCAGACTGCATTCTTTTACCATTCAAAACTCTTCTCTTCTAGTACCATTCCTCTTGCCAAATTATATCACTAATCACTCCCATAACTATTTTGATTGATGGCTTTAAAATATTACTTCTTGGGTCAGAGATGTAGCTCAGTTGTAGAACACTTGCCCAGTATGTGCAAATGTCCTGGGTTTAATCCTCAGCCCAGAGGGGGAAAATATGTACGTGTGTATATATATATTCTTTATTATAATTTTTATTCTTTTCCAAGTTTGCTAAAATAATTACATATTACTCATAGAAAAGAAAAGTATTTCATCTTTTGAAATATCTTTGTTTGAAATCTCCTTTCTAGCTACAGGAGTTTTTTTACATCTGGCTAGCCTGACTCTATTTCTTTTTGTAATGGTAATGAAATTTGAACTCAAGGCCTCATGCATGGTAGTCAGGCACTCTAACTGCTTGAGCCACTCCACAAGCCTATACTCTCTGTACTTTCAGTACCCATCTCTTCCTTTCAAGTAATTAAGGTCTCTAAATTTCATCACTCCATTTCTAGAAATAATTCAAAATACCCCTGCAGTGAGATGCCTAAGACCCTCTGAGCTGTCTCTCCCTCTCCTAAGAGTTATTTCAGTACAAAAATCAGAAACCACTTCCAAAAATGATTTCTGCTCAAAGATTGTAATTCTTGTCCAACCAAAGTTCCTAATATCTAGTTATCCAGTTGCAAGGTTAAATTAGCTTCCTCTTATCTGTCAGAGCACCATAGACATTTGGCAATAAAGCTTACTCTTTAACACCAGATATCTTCCTTCTGGAAAAAGCTCCAGTGGCTGAACATTTATTGACTATACGCAATGATAGTGCATTACAGTTAGGCAGCTTTCACGTGAGTGAGCAACAAATTGTAAAATTTATTAATTAAAATCTGGGTTTAATGGCACATACCTATAATGTCAGCAATTGGGCAGCTGAGGTAGGAGGCCAGCCTGGGCTACATAGCAAGATCATGTCTCAAAAACCAAAAATAAGCTGGCGGCATGGTTCAAGTGGTAGATCACTTGCTTAGCATGCATGAAGGCCTAGATTCAATTCCCAATACTTAAAAGAATAAATAAAGTTGTGTTAAAACACAAAAATCCCATACCACTTGACTAGGAAAGTTCTTAAGGACACTGTGTTAATGTTTACCTCAGGCAACTTTTCAGAGTGTGGAAGCTGGAATGTGGCTTCAGAGTTAGAGAGCCTCCCTAGCAGACACAAAGTCTGAATTTGCACCCTAGTGCCACAAAAAAAAGTTTTGAGCAAATGTGATGTGCAAAAGATGCCTTCATTTACAAGTACACCATGACAGTGAACTTGCAGAATCCTAAATCAACATTTGACAACCAAGTTCCTGTGTATAATACAGTGAGCTTCAAAACTTCTTCTGGACTGAAACAATGCTCACCCTTTCTGTCCTCTCAGAGCTTGGTAGTCCTTGTCTTCCTGGAGGAATTTCTCACATTGAATGCAGTCAGCATACTCAGAAATGACAGTGCTGGTATTAAATGTCCACGCTGAGTTTTCAAGTCTTCAAAAGAATCTATCCCACAGAATATGATCTGCAGATTTTCTGGTATGATTCCGTAAAAAAGCAAATATTAGAAACAGATATTCCAACTACTAACAATTATTTCAGAAAATACACAATTTTCCTAAAAACATTCTCATTTTGTTCCTCACAAATCTCTTCACATTCAACCTCAAAATTTTCTGAAAACCAATGTGTTCTACTTTCAGCCAAAACCCCCCCAAATCATAGTACTGTATTTGTAGCCCTGGGAAACACAGTGACAAACCTGGTCTCTAAACAGCATCTACAGGCGCCCACAGTGGCCCTGGTCGCAGAGCTGCTCTCCAGGACAGCAATGCAGCAGGAGCCTAGCCAGAGCGCATTGAGCCTCAGACCAGCTCTGGGGGAAGAGGCAGTGGCTTCAGGGCAGGAGGAGAAGGTGTGACTCGATGTCCCCATGTCACCAGCCAAGGGCACCAAGGCGGGCACGCGGGGGGGGGGGGGAGGGGGGGAAGGCGCGGCAACACACCACACGGCTGTCCAGTCCCCCGTTGCCCACAATTCGATGCACTGCACGCTGACTCCCAAAACTCCACACACCGCAGGCCTGACCCCTCTGCCCGCATCCCAACGCACCTGCAGCCCGATCACCTCCCGCCTAACCCCCATGGCACAACGCACCTCATGCCTGACCCACGCCACCCGATGCACCACTCGCCTGACCCCGCTGCCCACAACCCAACGCACCGCATGCCTGACCCCCACCACACATCCCGACGCACCTCCTGCCTGACCTCGGCTGCCAGATGCACCGCTAGCCTGACTCCCACTGCCTGCATGCTGAAGCACCTCCTACCAGAACCCCGCTATGTGCATCCTGAAGAACCTCCAGCCTGACCCATGCCGCCTGCAGCTTACCTCCCGCCTCCCAATGCACTGCAAGGCTGACCTCGCAACCCAAAGTACCTCCAGTCTGAATCCCGCAGGCAGCTACACCTCCCGCTTGAACCATGCCACATGCATCCTGAGGCACCTCCCACATTACCCCCCCTTACCCCCCCACCCCCCAGCAGGCATCCAGACGCATCTCCAGCCTGACCCCTGCCGCGGGCATCCTGAAGCACCTCCCACCAGAACCCCGCTGCCCGCATCTTGAAGAACCACCCGCCTGACCCAGGTCGCAAGCAGCCCAACTCCCGACTGACCCCCGCCGCCCAATGCACCGCAAGCCTGACCCGCACTGCCCAATGAACCGCTCGCCTAACAACGCTGCCCACAAATCGATGCACCTCCCGCCTGAACTCCACCCAGGACATATCAAAGCACCTCCCGCACGACTCCCGCCGCGCGCAGCCCAAAGCACCGCCTGACCTCAGGTGGCCACAGACCTGTGCAGCTCCTGCCTGACCACCGCCACCCAACACACCGCACGCCTGACCCCGCCAACCCTAACCCAACACACTGCACGCCTGACTCCGCCGCCAGCCTCCTCATGCACCTCCCGCATGCCCCCGGACGCCCGAGCCCACCTCCCGCCTGACCCCCACCGCATGACGCACCTGCAGCCTGACCCCCGCCCGCCTGATGCATTGTTCGCCAGACTCCAACTACCTGCATCCTGAAGCACCTCCTGCATGACTCCTGCCAGGCACATCCTGAAGCACCTCCCACCTAACTCCCTCCACTTACATCCATAAGCACCTCCCACCAGACCCCCATTGCGCAAATACCGATGCACATCCCGCCAGACCCCCGCCAACCATAACCCGACACACTAGACGCCTGACCCCACCGCCAGCCTCCTCACGCCTGCCCCCCTCGGCCGGTAGCCCACCTCCCACCTGACCCCCGCCGCATGATGCACCTGCAGCCTGATCCCTGTCGCCCTGATGCACTGCTCGCCTGACTCCCACTGCCTGCATTCAGAAGCACCTCCCGCCTGACTCCCGCTGCGCATGGTGAGGCACCTCCCACCAAACCCAGGCCACTTGCATCCTGCTGCACCTCCCTCCTCTTGCATCCGGAAACACCTCCCACCAGACCCCTGCCTAGCAAATCCCGATTCACCTCAAGCCAGACCCCCACCGCCCAATGCACCCCTTGCCTGACCCGCCCCCACAAGCCGATGCACTTCCCGCCTGACCTCGACCATGGGCATTCCAAAGCACCTCCCTCCTGACTCCCGCCTCTTGCAGCCAGGGCACCACCTGACCACCCCCCCATACCCGCACCCAAGGAACCTCCAGCCTGATCCACACTGCTTGAAGCCCGAACACCTCCCGCCTGACCCCCACCGCATGACGCACCTTCAGCCTGACCCCCGCCGCCCTGATGCACTGCTCGCCTCACTCCAGCTGTCTGCATCCTGAAGCACCTTCCGCATGACTCCCCCCAGGCGCATCCTGAAGCACCTCCCACCTAACTCCCACCACTTGCATCCGGAATCACCTCCCACCAGACCCCCTCCTCGCAAGTCTGGATGCTCCTCCCGCCAGACCCCCACCGCCCAATGCACCCCTTGCCTGACCCCGCCTCCCACAAGCCGATGCACTTCCTGCCTGACCTCCACCGCGGCATCCCAAAGCACCTCCCTCCCCGCCGCTGCCTGCAGCCTGGTCACCACCTGACCCCTGATACCCGCACCCAACACACCTCCAGCCTGACCCACTCTGCCTGCAGCCTGACCACCTCCTGCCTGACCCCACTGCACAACGCACCTGCAGCCTCACTACTGCTGTCTGATTCATTGTTTGCCAGACTCCCAGGGCAGTCTTGAGCTCCTAAAAAGGCCTTTTGTTGATCTGGCCCCCAGGCCCAAGGGGCCTTGTCCTTAGTTGCCTCTTATAAGGGTTTTGCCAGTTCAGCATACCCCAATATCCACAGCTGGCAGTAGCCCACTGTCCCCAGGAACTCGTGGACCTCTGGAGCTGAGGTGGGGATGGGGAGTCTGAGAATAGTTTCTTTCATAGCATTCATTAACCATCTGGTTCCCTCTTTTAGTTCATACCCCAGGTAGGTGAGTGTTTGTCTACAAATTTGAGCCTTCTTTGCACTGGCCCGATAGCCCAACTTCCCCAGCTCCTGGAGGAGGTCTCCAGTGGCTTGCCAGCACTCAGCTTCAGATGCAGCTGCCAGAAGCAAGTCATCTACATACTGGAAAAGTGTGATGGAACTGTGGCTCCGGTGATGAGTCCAGATCCTGATTAAGAGCCTCATTGAACAGAGTAGGGGAGTTTTTGAAACCTTGTGGAAGTCTAGTCCATGTTAGCTGTCCGGGGGTTCCCGTATTTTCATCATGCCATTCGAAGGCAAAAATGTGTTGACCATTGGGTGCCAGGGCTATGCTAAAAAAAAGCATTTTTCAAGTCCAAAGTGGCATACCAAATATGGGAGGGGGGCAAATGGCTCAGCAAGGTATAGGGGTTGGGGATTGTGGGGTGGATGTCTGCGACTCTCTTGTTTACTTCCCTTAAATCTTGGACTGGCCTATAGTTTTTTCTCCCTGGTTTCTTAAGGGGGAGAAGTGGAGTGTTCCAAGCAGAATGGCAGGGCCATAATATTCCAGCCTCCAGGAGATGGTTTATCTGACAGACTCAGATGAGCTGAGCCAAAGCCTTGATCTCTACTATTACCGGGGCTCGATGTTCCGCCAACCCCACACCTGCTATTTCTGCCCAAGCCTGGGGGTAGGTTTGAATCCAATAAGCCACTTCAGGGGACCACTCAATAGGTTTCGGGGGAGGGTCCCACAAGGAGAACAAGTGATGTTCATCCTTGAGAGACATGGTCAAGACTTGGAGGGGCTGTCCTTGTCCATCTGTCACTTTGATACTGTCTGGCTCAAAGTGAATATGAGCCCTCACCTTAGTTAGCAGATCATGTCCTAGAAGTGGGGCAGGGCACTCAGGAATGACCAGAAAGGAATGGGTCACCTGATGTCAGCCCAAATCCACCTGACGTTTGCTAGTCCATTGATATGCCTTGGATCCAGTGGCTCCCTGCACGAGGCTAATTTTCTGGGACAGTGGCTCAGTAGGTTTATTAAGAACTGAATATTGGGCCCCTGTGTCCACCATGCATCTCACGGGCTTCCCCTCCACATATATGGTTACCCAAGACTCAGGGAGGGGGTCCGAGTCCCATACCCTCTAGTCACTGTCCATTCCAGCTAACAGGACCCGGGCATCATTATTGGGCCTGCTATTTGGTCCAGGGCGACCCTGGAGTTTGGGACATTCCTTCTTCCAGTGTCCATATTCCTTACAATAGGCACATTGTCCCTGGTCTATCCTGGGTCAATCTCTTTGGGGACGTGTGGGGCTGGTCCGTCCAGAACTTGGTCCGGCCAGACCCTGGACTCCTACTAGCAATATCTTAGCCATCTCTTTTTGCTGTTTCTTGTTTTCCTTACTCTGGTGTTCCCTGTCCTCTTTCTGAATCCTTTCTTGTAGTTCCTGATTCTCCTTCCTGATTCTACCCTCTCGTTCTTCTGGGGTTTCTTGGGTGTTGAAAACCCTTTCAGCTACTTTCATCAGATCCTGGGTAGTCATCTCCCCAAGCCCTTCCTGCTTATATAGTTTCTTCCTAATATCAGGGGCAGCCTGATTTATGAAGGACATTATCACGGCTGACTGATTCACCTCTGCTAGTGGGTCTAGGGGGGTATACTGTCTGTATGCATCGTAAAGACACTCAAGGAATGCGGCCAGGCTTTCATTTTCCCCCTGCATTATTGCCTTTACCTTAGCCAAATTGGTAGAGTGGCGGGCTACTGCCTGGAGGCCTGCCATAAGAGTCTGGCAGTAGACACGGAGACGCTCCCTACCTTCTGCAGTCCCATAGTCCTAGTCGGGTCTGTTTAAAGGAAAACGATCATCAATCAGGTTTGGCAGGGTGGTTGGTCGCCCATTGTTGCTGGGGACATTCTTTCTGGCTTCAATGAGAATCCGCTCCCATTCCTCAGTGGTGAATAGAGTCTTAAGGAGCTGCTGACAGTCATCCCATGTGGGACTGTGAGTATGCAAAATGGCCTCGAACAGATCAGTCAGGCCTCTAGGGTCCTCAGAAAAAGGAGGATTCTGGGCTTTCCAGTTGTACAGGTCACTACTTGAAAAAAGCCAATACTGATAGGTGCATCCCCCATCAGGACCAGCATCACCCAGGGCCCGCATTGGGAGGATGGGGGGCCTGGTGGAAGTGGAGGAGAGCTCCTCCTCTGGGGCTCCTTCTCACTGCCTATTGGGCCTGAGTCCCCTCAACGGCCCGGAGGCTGATGTAGGGGGTGCAGACAGGGAGGCTGACGAGTGGGGAGGCTCAGGGGAGCCATCTGCCTCTGGCTGGAATGGCGCGGCAGCAGCATATGGCGGGGGATTTACTTCACAATCTAAGTCTATCAAGGGTGGATGGAGAGTTGGGTCTTCCTGCAGAATAGGCTTCTTAGGGGAATTAACGGGACTGGGGGTGTTCCCCGACATGGCCAGTATTGCGGCCGGTCTGTAGGTGCCCTATGGATAAATTGCCTCAGCCAGGAAGGGGGGTCTTCTACTAAAGTCTGCCACATAAGGACGTAGGGATATTGATCAGGGTGGCCATGAAGACCAGGTCTATTAATAACATCTCGGACCTTCTTAATCGTGTCCAAGGAGAAGGTACCTTGAGAAGGCCAGCCTACATTAAAGGTTGGCCATTCCACTGAGCAAAGGGTGTCAAAAGTACCTTTTTTAATTTTCATGCCATAATTGTGTCCCTTAGTGCGGATTTCTGAAAAATGACTCAGAAGAAGGGTCTTAGGAGTTACTTGAACCTGTCCCATGATGATCAGGAGAGATGGACAGAGGAGACAGCAAAGAACAAGAGAGACAATTCCAGCAGACAAACAAATTTGTACAGGACTCTCCAACATACACAAGTACCTGCCGGTCAACCAGACTACTCTCACAGGCGCAATTCCATTCACACCAGACTCAGGATCCTTACCCAAAGACCGCCCAAACGGCACCCACTGAGGATGCTGGCGCGGTTCCTGACCGTTGGGGATGTCTCCCACGACTTTCAATAGTGAAGCCTCCAGGGCTATAACCCTTTCCTTCCACTCAATGAGAATTCTCAACCAAATTCAGACGGGGACTCTAAGTCCCTCCAAACGGAGGTGGCCAATCATCCTTCCACGGTCTTTCTCAACTAAACCTTGGTATCGGAGGCCATTTGTTCTTCTCAGGGAGGGGCTGAGATCTTGGTGGGACCTCCAGATGTTGGGGTCTGAAGTTGACAACCCTTCATAGGAACAAAAGACACTCACGATAATGTAAGCCACAAAGCAAGGTTTATTACCAGCCAGCTGGGGTCTGGGTATCTGCCTGACACAGCGGGTTTCAACGAGAACCCCAAATACAATATTCAGGCTGCTTTTATATTTTTTAGACATTAGTCATGGTCACACAGCAATTTTTATGGCCCCTGTGGTCACATATTTCTGATATCACCCACATCCTGGTGGTGGGGCAAGATTACTTGAAGATTATTTATCAGGAATTTGGTAAACACCAGGTTTCTTAACTCATTGACTCACATACCATTCTAGCAAGATTAACCAGAAACAGTCCCTGTTCCCAGAAACCATCACACCTCCCTTAGTTCCAGTAAGTGGTGGCTTGGGTCATAGCCATGGCCAGTTTCAGGCTGAGTGGGTTACAAGCATCAAAGGTACCCTAACATTTGTACCCTAACAAGGCCAAATCTTTGGTGGAACTCATGGTTTTCATTTGCTTAGGAATTTTGATTTAGTAATGGTAAGTAGGGCACCTGTAATAAAGTGTGAGATGGAATAATTTTGACATATTTAATTATCTTCTTTTGTTGCTAATACATTTAAATCATAAAATTAAAAAAGTAGGACTTTGTAGAGAACAGTTGTTCATGTCATTCTTATACACTCCCTTTACTTGAAATTGATGAATATAAAATTAGTGTGATTTCTGGAAGACTTGGATTTATAGCTTGAAAGGGGTTTAAAAAAGTTTTCTAGGTATAAATTAATTTTAAATTTTGCTTAACAAAATCCAGAATGCACTGATTCATGAGCACAAATTTAAAATCAATCGGTGTGATGAAAAATGTTGGTATTATTTGCTTTCATACTCTTGAGCAGCTGTTAGGTTGAGATTGAATTCAGATTCCTTTCTGTGTGTATTTGAAAACAGTTCTCAAACTTGAAAATTCCCTTGGGTTCTTCTAGTTAGTGGGCTTTACACAAAACCACTTTCCCATGGAAGCCACCAAGGGGCCAAAGGTAATGAGAACGGGAGCCCCATGGAACATGAAATCCCAGTGCTGGTGCGATGTTCCATGCCTGTGCCCTGGGATCTGCCCTGCATTGTCCCTCAGCATTTCTGGTCTTGAGCCATGACCTATCACTGAGACTTCTGCAATAAGACTCTGCCATGCAATTTATCACTCTTTGGTCATTTCAGGACACTCAGAGCTGGGAGGTAATGACCTCCTCTCAAGCTCAAGCTTTCTTTGCTTGGTTTGCTTTGCCTGGTTAAATTGTGAATTTTATACAGTACGTTCAATATTTTAAAAATAAGATTGTATAATTTTCCACTTGTGGTATCATGTTGACACTCAAAAAGTTCTGAACTTTGGAGCATTTAGGATTTTGGATTTTCATATTAGGGATGCTAAGCATATGTGTGAAACTCTTCCCCAGATGTGCAACCCTGGGTTGAAACAGATGTAAGTTTCACCTTGGAGGGATAAATCTCCATTGTCCCTCATAAAGTTTGATTTCCCTAACTTATATATGTCTATGTATAAATCAGTATTGGTATGATTAACTCCCAAATATATGGGTCCTAGAAATTCCAGTACATCTGGCCCAGGTGAGACTATGCTCCCACATTCTGTGCTAAGCATGGGTTGAACTGTTGCCTTGACAAGTAGAAGATGCCTGGAAAGCAGGAGTGAGGCTGTTGCCCAACTCACCAGCTCTCTCCTATAGAACACCTGGGATGTGTATAATCCCTATTTCCATGTGAATGATTCTGTTCATCTTTTGATACTGTGTAGTTTCCCTTTCTTTGGGGATGCCTCCCCTTGGCTCCCTCTTCTCTCTGCTGTGATAGTATATTAACTAAATCCTTATCACAACACTTGTCATTTTGTAAATGTGATAATTTGTCTACCAGTTTTTCTCTTTACTGGGCTGTAAGATATTTAATGGAGGTGACCATGCTTACATTGGCTTTGAATCCTGATGCTTAACAAGCCAGCACTGAGGAGGAGTTTTCTGGGTGAAGTACTGACAGTGCCCTGCCAATGTGTTCCCTGCTTCATCCTCTGTGTACTCCCATGCTCCACGGCATCTGCTCTGGACTGCCAGAGAATTTCTTATATGAATTTCATCATTTGAGTTACAACTTGGAACATACAAAAATTTCAAAAACTTACTGCACAATATTGATGTCATACTGGCTTAGAGAAATTTTGTTCTCAATTAATTTGTTATTATCCTTATAGCTATAATTATAAAGATAATTATAATAGCCTTTAACTTTTTTTGGTATTTAGAGTAAATATTAGCCATTGAATAAATGATGCCAAACAAATCAGAAACAATAAATGAATATTAACTGATAATTTTATTTTATGTGAACCACAGCAAATCTTTTAGAATAAAATAAGACTTCAAAATATTGCTTGTATTTGTGTTGGGTCTATATTCCACATATGAGAGAAAATATGCAGCTTTTGACATTGTGAACCTGATTCTCACTAAAGATAATATTCTCTAGTTCCAGCCATTTACCTACAAATGACAAAACTTCATTGTTCTTTATGACTGAATAAAGTTCCATTGTATATAAATACCACATTATCTTAATCCATTAACAGTAGTGGGGCATCTTGGCTGTTTCTACAGTTTAGCTATTTTGAATAATCCTTTAAGGTCACACTATGGGGAGATCACATGAGATAGGGGGAGGGAAAAAGAAGTTAAAAAGGTGAATATGGTTGACAGCTCTATACAAGAATGAACAAGTAATTCTTAAACCTGTTGAAATCATCATAAGAAGGGGACTAAGGTAGAAAGGAGAAAAATAGAGGGATGAACCAACTCAGGTTATAGTACATATATACATAGAAATGTCACAATGAAGCTTTTTACATAGATATCTTAAACAAATAAAGATGTCATTATTTTTTTCAAAGAACAGAAAATATTAAGGCTATCCAGGTCCTGTTTGAGGGGTTGGTAACAGTGGGAGTGTGGAGGATATAAAGAAAGAGTATAGGAGGGTGAATATTGTGGAAATATCATGTATAGCTTGGAAAAATGAGACTTGTTGGAACTATTTCAGAAATGCATATCATTTACTTAACTACTGCTGTGGAATCCTGGGTTATTACTCAGGCTGAACTCACTGGGAAGAGGACACAAAGAACAAGCTTCCAGTCACCACACCTGTTCTCAAAAGTCTTTTGTGAAAGAAATCATATTATGAGAATCTCTGCAGTATTCCTGCCAAATTGATTCATTGGGTAAGTTCTCCAAAGGTGACCATGCAGCTAAAGATTGTAAATACAAAGCATACAGAGGTGGGGAGGCTCCCTTGGTCATAGGTATTTCCATGAAAATTGTGTGATTAGAGTAGGTTGGTTTTAGAATTTGATTTTAAAAGAACTGCAGAGTTATGGAAATGCTGTAAACAGCTTAGAGTTCTGTGTGCCCTTGACACAGCTTTCCCTCTGTGAGTATTCTTATAACCATGATGCATTTGTCAAGACTAAGAACTGCATGTTGGTGCTACACCATCCTTACTGCCTGAATTAGGACTTCGTGGTTCTCCACAGCAACGCTCTTTCTGCTTCCAGGACCCCACACTGACACAGTTGTTGTATCCTTGATCTCTTCCACTTGGACAGCTCCTCAGACTTCCCTTCTCTGTTTTCTAACTTCACCATTTTCTATTTGGTTTTAGAAATTAAAGCAAACTTAATGTTGAATTAATGCAAGTTTTTCATGCAGTTTTGTAGGCACATACTCTTTCTGGTCTAGATTTCTCACTGCAAACATCCACCCATATAGGACTCATTTAATTCACTGAAACTAAGAATTAAAAAAAAAAATTCAAGTCCATATTCAGATCTGAGGTTATGCACTCTCTGGTATGAGTCCCTTAGGCCTTTGGTCACTTCTTCCGGGGATGCTCTTGGTTCTTTAGTAGTGTTTTTTCTCCTGTCTCTGGACTATCATAGCCAGGCTTCCAGGCACTTTTCTCTTTTTTATATGCATCCTTAAAATAGATGCCTTATCAAGTTTCTCTGCAGCCTGCATCTGATTACTTCAAGGAAATCCCCTTATGATACAGCGTTAAATATCACCAACAGCATCAAGTAGCATCCACACAAGAATGCTGTCCATTCAAGTACCGGTGCCAATGCCTTTACTCTGGGCTGCAGGATCACATATTCATATTGTGCACTTACACCTGCATACTTCTTATTCACATCAGCATTTTACCTGAACTCATCATTTCCCCCAACACGACGTCCAAAATGTGTTGTAGTATCTTGCTCAAAAGTAACAAGGCATGAATAATTTTATCCCCTTTCCTTTTTAAACCTCCAAACGTTTTCTTAGTCTCCCATATTTTCAATTGTATTTTCTATAGCCCTATAAAGACTTGTTAGGAAATAAATTTATTTTTAAATTCCTTCAGTATTTTGAGTTACTGTTCTTCCAGTTCTCACTGAAAATATCTAGTTGAATTTACTATGCACAGGATTTCTCTTTCATAAAGTTATGAATGAAAATGATGGCTTAACATTTTCTTGAAATATCATTAACTGCCACAGTTTCACTCATTTCAAGTGTACAATTTAATGGTTTTGAAAATCCACAGAGTTGTACAACCATCATTAATAGTATAAGATTATAATATTTTCATTAACCCCAGAAGAAACTTCGTATCCATTAATAGTCACTACCAGTACCTGTAGACAATAACTTACTTCTGTTCCTAGAGATTTGCCTATTACAGCTTTTTGAATAAATGTAACCACATGATGGTTCCTGACTGGCTTCTTTCACTTACTGTAATGATTTCATTGTTCATCCATGTCAGTATTCTACTATTTTCTATTGTCAAATAATTTTCCATTTTAAGTATATGTAACATGTTTTTCAACCACTCAGTGGTATACATGCATTTAAGTTGTTTCCAAATTTGGGCTATTATGGATAATATCACCATGAATATTTTTTGTAAAACTTTTGTGGTTTTGTGTGGTATGTGTTGAGTCTGATTCACAAATTTTTTCATAGAAATGGAGGAGTGGAATTGCTGTTATGTATTATCTCATGTTCAGTATTTTGAAAACATCCAAAGTGGCTATGCTATCTTACTCCTCTGAACAGCAATACATAATGATCCTCTTATTTCTCTGTATCTTCATTAACATTTCTAAAGTCTCTCTTTTTTTGTACAGCTCTACTGGGTGGGTGAAGTAGAATTCCATAGTGGTTATTATTTATGTTTCTCTAGTGACTATTGATGGTTAACATTTTTACTGCTTATTTCCATTTGTATATGTTCTATCAAGAAATATCTATGCATATCCATTCTTCATATTAAAATGGGTTATGAGCTTTTATTATTGTTATAATTTATATATTCTGTATTTCAGTCCCTCATGAGCTATATGGTTTATACACATTTCTCCCATTCTGTTATTGTGCTTTCTTGAATGTGTCATGTGCAATGTGACACTGTCCATTTTGAGGTACTGGAGTTTCTCTGGCTGTTTTTCTTCCTAGTATTTTTATTGTCACATCTAAGGCACAAATGACTAATCAAAGTTCGTGAAGATTTACTATTAGGTTTCCATCTACCAGTTTTATGTTTTTCACGTTTAGATTTGTGATCTTATTATCATGGGGTTTCATTGTGATCTCTCCATAATGCATAAAAATATACTTTGAACAAATTTATTTCTGGTATTACTCTTTCTTATAACCTATATTTCATTTAATTTTGATGAGTTTCATTATTCTATTTCATAATTAGTATGAAATACTTCATTCATATTCACTATGCTTTACCCTCTTCTTTCATCCTTCAACTTCCAACTGGTTCCCATTTCCAAGCGGTCTCTCCCCCACATCTTTTTATACTCGAGTCACTCTTTGTTATTTTTAGATCTACATTCCACATATGAGAAAGAAAACAAGATATTTGTTTGTCTTTCTCAGTCTGGCTTATATTATTTAACATGATTGTTTTCAGTTCAATCCAATTTCCTACAAACTACATTAATTTTATTTTTCTTTAAGGCCGAAGAATGTCTTATATGTTTGTATATATATATATATGTATACATGGATATATTGTGATATATGCACATGCACACACACACATATATATATATTTATATTTATCCAATGTTTTGTGGTATCTGGGTTTAAATTCAGAGCCTTGCACTTGCTAGGCACACTGTACTGATTCAATTCAATTCATCACTGTGCTAATTCAATCCTGGACATTTCCTTTTTTGGAGACTCTATTATTGTTTCAATCTCATTGCTTGTTTAGGACTTGCTTAGGTGGTTTATAGTCTCCTGGTTTAACTTTGGTAGGTCTTGTATCTACAGATTTATGCATTTCTTCTTTGATTTCAGTTCATTAGAATAGAAAATTTCAAAGTATTACCTAATAATTTTCTGAATTTCATTGGTATTTGTTGTGTTATCTCCTTTATCATTTCTAATTTCATTAATTTGGGTATTTTGCCTCCTTTGGTTAGTTTGACTAAAGGTTTGTCTATAATTTTACCTTTTCAAAGAACTAGCTCTTTGTTTCCTTGATTCTTTCAATT
This sequence comes from Castor canadensis, assembly GCF_047511655.1. Taxonomy (NCBI): domain Eukaryota; kingdom Metazoa; phylum Chordata; class Mammalia; order Rodentia; family Castoridae; genus Castor; species Castor canadensis. Next base: position 44,677,808 of record NC_133400.1, on the reverse strand, counting down.
GTCCTTTTAGTCTATATTTCATTAATTTATTCATTATCTTTATTATTTCCATTTACTGTTTTGGAGTTTGGCTTGTTCTTGTTTTTCTAAGAGCTTGATGTACATTATTAGGTTATTTATTTGAGATCTCTGTGATTTTTGTAAACATTCCTCTTAGCATTGCCTTCACTTTATTTCAAAAGTTGTCACAGTTATACTTTCATTTTATTCTGGAATTTTTTTCTTATTTCTATCCTTACTTCTTCAGTAACCCATTGATCATTCAAGAGTGAATTGTTTAATCTCCAGGTGTTTGGAAATTTTCTGTAGTTTCACTTGCCTCAGATTTCTAGTTCTATTCCATTGTGCTCTAATAAAATACAGGAAATTATTTGAACTTTCTTGTGTTTGTTACAGCTTGTTTTGCATCCTCAATTGTGGTCTTTGAAAAAGATCTGCAGGCTACTCATGTGTATTCTGTGGCTCTTGGGAGGAATATTCTGTAAAGTCTATAAAGTCCCTTTGATCTGTTTAATTCACAAGTTTCCTTGGTAATTTTTTTTTGTCTGGATAGATCTATCTGTTAGGGTCTATTTTTGTTTTTTGTGTATAATAGTGTTTGCTTTATGAAACTGGGTGCATCGATATTTGGTACTTACACATTTGCAATTGGTATCTCGTATAGTAGGATAGTTTCCAGAGGGTCAATATGAGGTGACTTTCTTTGTCTCTTCTAAATGTGGTTTGAACACTGATTCATTAGATTTGAGTGGAAAAATTTATTTCATCCTTTCCCTTTAAGCCTGTGCTTGTCCTTGCCTGTGAGGAATATTTCCTGTAGGCAACAAAAGGTTGTGTCTTGTTTTTTAATTCAATCCTCTAACCTGTGAGAATTGAGACCATTCATATCAGGAGTTATTGTTGAAAAGTATGTAGTAATTCCTGTCACCTTGTTGTTTTTCTAGTGTTTGACTCTTCCTTACCAGTACTCATTTACTTTTTTAGTCATCTGGTGAGATTTATTCTTTCCTGTATATCTGTGGTGACATTTATCTTCCTCTTCTATGTACAGGATTCTTTTAAGAATCTTTTGCATTGATGATTTAGTGGTCATGAATTGGTTTGGGTTTTTTTCTTTAATGGAAGGACTTTATTACTCTTTCAATTATGAAAGATAGTTTTTCTAGGCACTCTTTCTAGGTTGGAAGTTATTTTCTTTCAGGGCTTGAAATACATCATTTATTCTATGCTTTCCTTGATTTTAAAGTTTTTATTAAGGAATCGGTTATTCTGTTGGAATTGTCTTTTTAGGTGTCTTGGAGCTTCTCTGTTTTAACTTTCAGTATTCTCACCTTGTTCTCTATGCCTACTGTTTAACTATAATATAATGCATGAAAGTTGTTTTTTGATCTCATCTTTTTGGAATCCTAAAAGCTTCATGTATCTGGGTGACCATTTCTCATATTTGGGGAGCTTTACCATTATTTTATTGAATATGTTTCTATATGGTGGGAATGTAAATTAGCATATCCATTATGAAAAACAGTATGAATATGTCTCAAAAAATTAAAAATGGAATTATCATCTCAATCTGGCAATACCACTACTGGGTATAAACCCAAAGGAAATGAAATCAGTTTGTTAAAGACAAACTTTAATTCCAGTCATTGTTATAGCATTACTTATAATTTCCAGGATATGCAATCTACCTAACTGTCCATCAACAAATAAACAAATACAGAAATGTATCATATATAACACACATACACACACACACACACACATATATATATAAAATAGTAATTATTCATTAAAATGATAGATAGCAGTTAGTTAGACATAAGTAAAGGCCACAAGAGGAAGAAATGACAAAATCATAATTCACCTTCCCAACTCCACTAATGCTTATTTAAGATCAGGTAGACACAGCCCAGGAGCTATCACAGGATGCTTTAAAATTAACCACTATCTTAAATATTAATTCACTCTTTACCCAGGAGTAATTCATATCCTAAATATTAACTATGTCTGGTACAGGCAGGATTTCACAAGTGAGTTTAACAAAACAAAAACCAAACTGAAGAGCAAGATAGTTGAATTCTTTTGCTGAACAAAAGACATAAGGCAGCTGGATTCCAAGATGGTGGCAAGAGGGAGGAAGCAGAAAGCGAGCCTCCTATAGTGAAATCCTGGAGAGACGCTGGAGATACACTTTGCAGGCATAATCACTGAGAAAAGGCATAACCTTGACCTCTCCACACCTCCAGCCAGCACAAGAATCTCCACTTCACATTAAACGGAGAAACCAGGAGGGCCCCCGGGCTGCCAGTCACCAGTGCCCAGATGGCTTGGGAAGATGCAGAACAGGTGAGTTTTGCGGTACCGTGGTACTCCCACAGACAAGCCTGGGCCAGAGAAGCATAGCCCCCTGGACAGACTGACCTCCACCCGGGGAAAAAAGAGAAACTGAGTAATAAACAATAAGAGCAATAAAGACACTCTGGAAAGAGGGTGGGGTGCCCTGAGTGCTGAAGATTGGGGGAAGGGAACCCTTCCTGGGACTGTAAATAAACAAGCCGGGTGGGTCTGAGAGGCTCTGGCAGGAGCGGGGGTGGGGTGCATGCCCAGCAACCAGGAGCGGGGAAGATTGTGAGAGTGGCAGAGGGAGGAAAACTCCACAGGAGAGGAGGGAAGACCCACTTCCCATGTGAACTGTAAACAAACATGGCAGCTGGCAGGAGCAGCAGCACCACCCAGTAATCAGGAGCAGGAAAGCTTGTGAAAGTGGCAGAGGGAGGAAAACTTCACAGGAGATGGGGGAAGACCCACCTCCCACATGAACTGTAAATAAATACTCAGGCCTGACAACGCGTGTGCAGTGTCACCTTTCCCAGGGCTTGGAAAGGGGAAAGCCTGTACCAGAGGCTCCCACACAGGAGAACACAGAACAAACAAAGCCTGCGGGACCAGGTGAGTGCTAAGCTCACCCCAGAGATTTGCATAAACAACGCCCCAGCAACAGCAGGCTGACAGTAGCAGGCAGGCTAGCCACAGCTGCAGATACCTTTTTCAGAACTGTCTGCAGACTCTTTTTTTTTCTTTTTTCCCTACCTTTGATGAGAGAACAACCGAATTACACTTGCAAGTGGAAAAACTTGCTGAAACTGTATTGCATTGGAACTTGGGACACTAGATGGGTTTTTTTGTTGTTGTTGTTGTTGTTTTGTGTGTGTGTGTGTAGTTTTGTTCTACTTTATGTGTCCCCTTTGATGAGACAACTACAGAACAACATCTGAGGCACTATCTCCAGGATTGGAGACTGAGACAGACACACAAATTATTAAGACGGAAACTTCATTGCATTTGAACTGGGAGGGTTTTTTTTTTTCTATTTTCCATTTTATTTTAATTCATTTTTAATATACAGATATTCATTTCATTTACTTATTTTTTATTTTTATTCTTATCTTAATTTTTATTTTATTTTTTATTTTCAATCCTATCTCTGTCCCTCTAATGTCTGTTCAGCTTACTGTCAATTAATACACTAACACTCCTTGTTTAGACCTTTGAAACTTTCTTGTCTGAAACCATGTTCTGCTTTCCCCCTCTTGTCTGTGTATTTGTTTTCCCCTTTTCTTTAACTTCTTGCTTTCCATCTCAGCTCACCCTTCCATTCTAAATATTACCATTGTTATTATTACAAGCTAGAAAATACTTAATTGCACACAGTACAGGGACTGTAACAACACCAAAGACAATGAAGGGAAGACAAAAAAAATAGGGAAACCAGCTTCCCCACAACAAAAAATTAGTACAGGAACAAGAGGGGAATGAAGAAAACAGAAACTCAGATCCAGACTCCAACAAAATGAAGATAAACTATGCCAAAGGACCCAGTGAAGTCCAAAAGAATAATTTAAAAGAAGACATACTACAAGTACTCAATGAGAATTTTATAGAGATGATACTAGATAGGGTCAACCAAAATGTAAAGGAGACACTCAAGAAATTCCAAGACAACAAAAATAGAGAATTTGAAAAAGCAAAAGAAGAAATAAAGGAAACCATAGAAGCACTGTATAAACACCAAAGTGAAAGAGAGAACACGATGAATAAATGGATAAATGAACTCAGGACAAAAATAGACAACATTAAAGAGGAAAACAGCCAGGATATGGAAAACCTCAGAAAAAAGAACGAAACAGAACTCCAAAACAAAATGGAAGGCCAATCCAGCAGAATAGAACAAACAGAAAACAGAATCTCAGAACTTGAAGATGAAATGTAATTAAAGGAAAAACGAAAGAACTATTAATTAAACAACTCAAGACCTGTGAAAAGAAAAGGCAAGAACTCACTGACTCCATCAAAAGACCAAACATGAGAATCATGGACATCGAAGAAGGAGAAGAGGTGCAAGTGAAGGGAATGCATAATCTATTCAACAAAATAATAATGGAAAATTTCCCAAATCTAAAGAACGATATTCCCATACAGATGCAAGAGGCCTCCAGGACACCAAACAGACCAGATCAATATAGAACTACTCCACAACATATCATCATTAAAACAACAAGTTCAGAAACTAAGGAAAGAATATTGAAGGCTGTAAGAGAGAAAAGAACAAGTAACATACAAAGGTAAACCCATCAAAATCACAGCAGACTTCTGAACAGAAACATTAAAAGCAAGAAGAGTGTGGGGTGAGATCTTCTGGGCACTGAATGAAAATAACTTCAACCCCAGGATACTCTACCCAGCAAAACTATCATTCAAAATAGGTGGAACAATAAAAGTCTTCCATGATAAGCAGAAACTAAAACAGTATGTGACCACAAAGCCACCACTACAAAAGATTCTGCAAGGGATTCTGCACACAGAAAGTGAAACACAACTTAACCATGTAAAGACAGGCAGCACCAAACTACAGGAAAAGAAAAAGCAAGACAGTAGAGAGTAACCTCAACTTAGGTACACACAATCAAACCTTCAAACAACTAAGACAACTAAATGACAGGAATCACCCCATACCTATCAGTACTAACGCTTAATGTTAATGGACTTAATTCACCCATCAAAAGGCACCACTTGACGAAATGGATTAAAAAGGAAGATTCAACAATTTGTTGCTTACAGGAGACCCACCTCACTGAAAGAAGTAAGCATAGGCTTAGGATGAAAGGCTGGAAGAAGATTTAACAAGCCAATGGCCCCAGAAAACAGGCAGGAGTAGCAACACTTATCTCTGGCAAAGTAGACTTCAAACCTACATTGATTATACGAGATAAAGAAGGACATTCCATACTAATAAAAGGGGAAATAGACCAAAAGGAAATAAGGGAATCATCAATGTGTATGCACCCAATGTCAACGCACCCAATTTCATCAAACATACCCTGAAAGACATAAAAGCATATATAAACACCAACACAGTGGTTGTGGGAGACTTTAACACCCCATTATCATCAATAGATAGGTCATCCAAACAAAAAATCAATAAAGAAATCCAAAATCTAAAATATGCAATAGATCAAATGGACCTAGTAGATGTCTACAGAACATTTTATCCAACTTCTACACAATGTACATTCTTCTCAGCAACCCATGGAACCTTCTCCAAAATAGATCATATCCTAGGGCACAAAGCAAGTCTCAGCAAATATAAGAAAATAGAATTTATACCGTGCATACTATCTGATCACAATGCAGTAAAAGTAGAACTCAACAATAAAAGACAAAAAGACAAAAAACATGCAAACAGCTGGAAACTAAATAACTCATTACTTAATGAAGAATGGATTGTGGATGAAATAAAAGAGAAAATTAAAAAGTTCCTGGAAGTCAATGAAAATGAAAACACATCCTACCAGAACCTATGGGACACAGCTAAGGCAGTCCTGAGAGGAAAGTTTATAGCCATGAGTGCATATATTAAAAAGACTGAAAGATCCCAAATCAATGACCTAATGACACATCTCAAACTCCTAGAAAAACAAGAACAAGCAAACCCCAAAACAAATAGAAGGAGAGAAATAATAAAAATAAGAGCTGAAATCAATGAAATAGAAACCAAAAAAACCATACAAAGAATTAATGAAACAAAAAGTTGGTTCTTTGAAAAAATAAACAAGATCAATAGATCCCTGGCAAACCTGACTAAAATGAGGAGAGAAAAAACCCAAATTAGTAGAATCAGGAATGCAAAAGGGGAGATAACAACAAACACCATGGAAGTCCAAGAAATCATCAGAGACTACTTTGAGAACCTATATTCAAATAAATTTGAAAATTTTAAAGAAATGGACAGATTTCTAGATACATATGATCATCCAAAACAAAACCAAGAGGAACTTAATCACCTGCATAGACCTATAACACAAAATGAAATTGTAGCAGCAGTCAAGAGTCTCCCCAAAAAGAAAAGTCCAGGACCTGATGGATTCTCTGCTGAAATCTATCAGACCATTAAAGAAGAACTGATACCAACCCTCCTTAAACTGTTCCATGAAATAGAAAGGGAATGAAAACTGCCAAACACATTTTATGAAGCCAGAATTACACTTATCCCCAAACCAGGCAAAGACACCTCCAAAAAGGAGAACTATAGGTCAATCTCCTTAATGAACATTGATGCAAAAATCCTCAACAAAATAATGGCAAACCGAATTCAACAACACATCAAAAAGATTATTCACCACGACCAAGTAGGCTTCATTCCAGGCATGCAGGGGTGGTTCAACATACAAAAATCAATAAATGTAAAAAACCACATTAACAGAAGCAAAGACAAAAACCACTTGATCATCGCAATAGATGCAGAAAAAGCCTTTGATAAGATCCAACATCATTTCATGATAAAAGCTCTAAGAAAACTAGGAATAGAAGGAACGTACCTCAACATTATAAAACCTATATATGACAAGCCGACAGCCAGCATTACACTTAATGGAGAAAAACAGAAACCATTCCCTCTAAAATCAGGAACCAGACAAAGATGCCCACTATCTTCCCACCCCTATTCAACATAGTACTGGAATTCCTAGCCAGAGCAATTAGGCAAGAAGAAGGAATAAAAGGAATACAAATAGGTAAAGAAACTGGCAAAATATTCCTATTTGCAGATGACATGATCCTATACCCTAGAGACCCAAAAAACTCTACTCAGAAGCTTCTAGACATCATCAATAGCTATAGCAAGTTAGAAGGATATAAAATCAATGTAGAAAAATCATTAGCATTTCTATACACTAACAATGAGCAAACTGATAAAGAGTGTATGAAAACAATTCCATTTACAATAGCCTCAAAAAAATCAAATACCTAGGTGTAAACCTAACAAAAGTGTGAAAGACCTCTACAAGGAAAACTATACACTTCTGAAGAAAGAGATTGAGGAAGACTATAGAAAGTGGAGAGATCTCCCATGCTTATGGATTGGTAGAATCAACATAGTAAAAATGTCGATACTCCCAAAAGTAATCTACATGTTTAATGCAATTCCCATCAATTAATCCAATGACATTCATTAAAGAGATTGAAAAATCTACTGTTAAATTTATATGGAAACACAAGAGGCCAAAAATAGCCAAGGCAATACTCAGTCAAAAGAACAATGCTGGAGTTATCACAATACCTGACTTCAAACTATATTACAAAGCAATAATAATAAAAACTGCATCGTACTGGCACAAAAACAGACATGAAGACCAGTGGAACAGAATAGAGGACCCAGATATGAAGCCACACAACTATAACCATATAACTTGTCCTTGACAAAGGAGCTAAAAATATACAATGGAGAAATAGCAGCCTCTTCAACAAAAAGTACTGGGAAAACTGGTTAGCAGTCTGCAAAAAACTGAAACTAGATCCATGTATATCACCGTATACCAAGATTAACTCAAAATGGATCAAGGATCTTAATATCAGACCACAAACTCTAAAGTTGATACAGGAAAGAGTAGGAAATACTCTGGAGTTAGTAGGTATAGGTAAGAACTTTCTTAAGGAAACCCCAGCAGCACAGCAACTAAGAGATAGCATAGATAAATGGGTCCTCATAAAGCTAAAAAGCTTCTGTTCATCAAAAGAAATGGTCTCTAAACTGCAGAGAACACCTACAGAGTGGGAGAAAATATTTGCCAGCGATACATCAGACAAAGGACTGATAACCAGAATATATAGGGAACTTAAAAAACTAAATTCTGCCAAAACTCATGAACCAATAAAGAAATGGGCAAGTGAACTAAACAGAACTTTCTCAAAAGAAGAAATTCAAATGGCCAAAAAAACACATGAAAAAATGTTCACCATCTCTAGCAATAAAGGAAATGCAAATTAAAAACACACTAAGATTCCACCTCACCCCTGTTAGAATAGCCATCATTAACAACAACACCACCAACAGGTGTTGGCGAGGATGTGGGGAAAAAGGAACTCTCTTACACTGTTGGTAGGAATGTAAACTAGTACAACCACTCTGGAAAAAAAATCTGGAGGCCACTTAAAAAGCTAGACATTGATCTACCATTTGATCCAGCAATACCACTCTTGGGGATATACCCAAAAGACTGTGACACAGGTTACTCCAGAGGCACCTGCACACCCATGTTTATTGCGGCACTATTCACAATAGCCAAGTTATGGAAACAGCCAAGATGCCCCAGCACTGATGAATGGATTAAGAAAATGTGGTATCTATACACAATGGAATTTTATGCAGCCATGAAGAAGAACGAAATGTTATCATTCGCTGGTAAATGGATGTAATGGGAGAACATCATTCTGAGTGAGGTTAGCCTGGCCCAAAAGACCAAAAATCGTATGTTCTCCCTCATATGTGGACATTAGATCAAGGGCAAACACAACAATGGGATTGGACTTTGAGCACATGATAAAATCGAGAGCACACAAGGGAGGGATGAGTATAGGTAAGACACCTAAAAAATTAGCTAGCATTTGTTGCACTTAAAGCATAGAAACTAAAGCCGATACCATAAAAGCAACTGAGGCCAATAGGAAAAGGGGACCATGAAGTAGAGAAAAGGTTAGATCAAAAAGAATTAACCTAGAAGGTAACACCCATGCACAGGAAATCAATGTGAGTCAATGCCCTGTATAGCTATCCTTATCTCAACCAGAAAAAACCCTTGTTCCTTCCTGTTATTGCTTATACTCTCTCTACAACAAAATTAGAAATAAGGGCAAAATAGTTTCTGCTGGGTATTGGGGGGGGGAGAGGGAGGGGGCGGAGTGGGTGGTAAGGAAGGGGGTGGGGGCAGGGGGGAGAAATGACCCAAGCCTTGTATGGACATATGAATAATAAAAAATAAAAAGTAAAAAATAAAATAATTCCACCTAAAAAAAAGATGTAAGGTAATTATTAATGCCATTTTTCTAGTAGTAAAAATATATGAAATCTTGCCATTCTAAATAACATGGATGAATCTGAGGGACATTTTTGAAATGAAATCAGTCTGGCATAGACAGACAAATACTGTATGATTTCACTCATGCAGAATTAAAAAAAAATTGATGTAATAGAAATGAAGACTAGAACATACTTCAGATTGTGCCAAGTGTTTTTTCTGTGTTTATTTAGATGATGTATATCCTTTTATCTTTGTTTTGTAATATAGTGCATTATACTTATTTATAATTAATACATTTAATATAATTCATTCAGACATTAAGTAACATTTTGTACTTTGTGCATGATATGTGGGTTGTCTTTGACAGACAGACGATTTGGAGAGTGATCAGAAGGATGAAATAATTCCTAGTTAGTCATGGAGTTAAAATTCAACCACAAACTATTATGAAGTGTTTGAAATGGTTAAAGGTAATCTTTTGAGTTTTGAGAGACAAGAACATACAGACATTTCTCATAATGATATTTTCACTTCTGACTCAGAAAAAAAAAGGCTATCAAGGACATGAACCTAGAAAGCTAGATTTCCATCTACTTCAACTTCTATATAGTTTACTGTGAGCAACTAAAGAACATGTTGCTTCTGTACATATACTAGGCAAAAAATAGGACCCAGAGAAAATAAATACATCAGTTTCTATGCTCATATCATAAATGCATTCCACCAATGCTTGCTGGACCTGGCTTATAAACCTCAGAAATGAACTTTGTACTTACATTTGTAGTGTGTTTACTCATTCTGACCATGAAGGACCTTAAAATATATTAACATCAACTTCTTATCTATAATAAAAGGGTCAAATCTGATTGAATATATAGTAGTTCTCCTAATCTATTATTAATTTAGACATCTTAATGAATTGATATGATGTTAAGAACAGTTAACTGACAAACCATAAAAATTATACTTATTTCTTTTGGAAAGGATTATTTGGTTGGAAAAATTACAAAGAACTTCTAAATCAAAAGAAATGAAATACAAAAAAATGTATCTATACATTTTGCCTTACATATAATAGCCATTTGCACATTTTCTGTATATAAAATATTTTTCTGAATATTTTTGAAGTTTAAGTATTCTTGTTTGTAAAGAAAAGGTTTTTAAAAGTTGAAGAGTTGTAATTTTTTATTGGTATTTAATTCACAATATCTATCAAATAAACACTGCCTTTTATCATGTATTATTTCAGTGACTCTTGGATCTTGTAAACATTTTTATTGTTTGAATTACAAAGATTAATCTTTGAATTACAAACATTAAAGCTCATTTTTGACATGCTAATGTCAGAGCATACATATAGGTTTAATTTCCATTCTTTATGCATAAAACACCTTGTTATGATGTCTTTTATATTAGGCAAACATAAATATGGAAAAAGAAAATACATGTTTTATCATGAGGGAGAAATGTCAATCATGAGTTGAATAGTCAAAACTCATGATTCATTTCAAATTTTAAGATAGAGAAGTAAAAATTAAAGGAGTAAGATAACTCTTTAACATTAACTCTAAAAAAGTGAAGTCCATGCTTATTCAAAGTGGTTGAGCTCATTTTTTCTTATTATAGGTAACTAGCCACATGTACTTTAAACTCTTACTGACTCAGAGCTTACTTTATCTTTTGTAAACTTCACAGCACATGGTAAAAGTCACCCTAGCCTCATTTACATAAACTTCCTTATATAAATGATATAGTTAATTAAACAATTTATTACTAGAATTGGCATGGTGTTGGCTCAAAGACTTGTGGATGAAAAATGGTAATTACACAAGGCTTTTTGGTCACCATGATTGCTCTTTTCCTTCCCAGATTATTACTTTTACATTTAGAATGTTTTCAAATATTTCCTTTTCTAAGTGTCTCAGAAATATTTATCAATATGTATGTACTTCCAAAATGTGATGCTCATTTCTAATATATTTGGCCATTTGAATTGCTCCTTGCTTGTCTGTTCAACTCTCCTTGCAACACATTGGTTTCACTCTTGTTTTTGCCACCTGGTCTGCACACCTGCACATGGTGTTGCATAGGCTTGTAGACACCTAAAACAAGAACTCAGAATTTTCATGCTCATTTCCTTATTCTTTCAAGAAAAGCAGTCATCAGTTGCATTAGCATAAGTGACTCCTAGATGACTGCATGGAAGATTGCATTATAATCAAGAACACAAATTTTGCATTTCAGTGAGTGAAGTGGATCCACCATGGATAGCTGAGGTTAGAGACCAAAACATTTAAAAGCTCTGGTTTGTCTGAATGTATGATTTTTTTCTAACATTTTTTTCTTGAACAGGCAGAAATCATCTCATAGGAAGAAAATAAATGAGTGTCTTTAAAAATTTGTGATTACACACTTACAGTTTAGGTATAGAACAAAAACAAGATCATAGAATATGAGAGTGTTGGTGAAGATGTTGTAGCTTAACAGTGATATAGAGTAGACGTTCCCCAGGAATCACCTGATCACAGAGTTGGATTAAATTTCCCAACCTCACTGACGAATAGATTAAGAAAATGTGGTATCTACACACAATGGAATTTTATGCAGCCATGAAGAAGAACGAAATGTTATCATTCCCTGGTAAATGGATGGAATTGGAGAACATCATTCTGAGTGAGGTTAGCCTGGCCCAAAAGACCAAAAATCGTATGTTCTCCCTCATATGTGGACATTAGATCAAGGGCAAATACAACAATGGGATTGGACTTTGAGCATATGATAAAAGCGAGAGCACACAAGGGAGGGGTGAGGATAGGTAAGACACCTCAAAAATTAGCTAGCATTTGTTGCCCTTAACGCAGAGAAACTAAAGCAGATACCTTAAAGCAACTGAGGCCAATAGGAAAAGGGGACCAGGAACTAGAGAAAAGGTGAGATCAAAAAGAATTAACCTAGAAGGTAACAAACATGCACAGGAAATTAATGTGAGTCAACTCCCTGTATAGCTATCCTTATCTCAACCAGCAAAAACCCTTGTTCCTTCCTATTATGGCTTATACTCTCTCTACAACAAAATTAGAAATAAGGGCAAAATAGTTTCTGCTGGGTATTGAGGGGGTAGAGGGGAGAGGGAGGGGGCAGAGTGGGTGGTAAGGGAGGTGGTGGGGTAGGGGGGAGAAATGACCCAAGCCTTGTATGCACATATGAATAATAAAATAATAAAAATAAATAAATAAATAAATAAATAAATAAATAATTTCCCAACCTCTCCTTCAGGTGAGTGTGCACATGTGACTGAGTGGTAAGTGGCAACCAATGATGTGCACGGATTCTTCCAGAACTTCCTATAACAATCTAACATATGCACTGTGCTTTCTTCTTTTTCATTGCCTTGCTGAATGAAGAAGACAAAGAAGTGGATTGCCCAAATTTTCTTTTGACCAACATTTACTGGAGTGGGAATGGGAGAATTTGATGGCCTGGACACACCAAGGGGAGAAAACACCACCACCTCTAACCTATTACCCCTCAAATCCCACAGTTCTCCTTAGCTAAAAGATCAAAATTTTCAATCATATCCATTTATTACTCTAGCAAACAACAGAGAAAAACTATGGTCTCATTACACTTCAAACATCAAAGACTAGATAGTCCATATTTCTTTCTTTGCCTGTAAATAACAAGTCACCCTGCCTTCGTAACAAGGCAGAGCCTGAGAAAAGAAGCTGAAGGAACTTCCAACAGTATAAACCTAAGAAATTCAAACTATAGTACATCACAAGTTGAAAACAGAGGCAAAGAGAAATCTTGAAACAAATTAAGGGAAATGACACCTCACTTACTTATAGGGAATAATCTGAAGGACATCACATATGCTACCAGAAAGCATGAAACCAAGGCTGGGGTATGACTCAGTGGGAGAACAACACTTGGCTAGCTTGTGCAATGCCCTGGTTTTGATCCCTACCACTCAAAAAAATAAAAAGAGAAAGAATGAAATGATATAGTATTTTAAAAAAATGTTCGAAAGGAAGAACCTATACTCTGAATCATATACAAAAGAAAAATATCTTTCAAAAATGAAGAATTAAAATTCTCTCCTATGAAGGATATCTAATGGAATTTTTCACCCATACAGTAATCCTAAAAGAAGGGTCAAATAAAATTCTCACAACAGAAAGGTAAATGAACATCAGGAAGAAAGAACAATAGGAATAATAAAAATTGGGGTACATACAGTGTACATATAGTGCATTTTCTTTCTCCTCTCATGCTTTGTAAGTTTCTGAGCCACAAACTTAACATCTCTGTACTTAAGTGTATGATAATCTCACACATAACTAACATTTTATAAAAGGTTTGTCTACATAAACCAAAAAATGTACAAAAGACATAAATTGACAGTTTGCTGGGATGCTACAATGATAAAAATGACTTAAGAATATTTTTAAAAAGCTCAAATTTATTTCTCCCTTTTTGAGGTACTCGGTATTGAACCCAGGGTCACAAGCATGCTGCCAGCTAAGCCACACCTGCAACCCCCTTATTTTTCTATTTTTTTTGAGATAAGTTCTCACTAACTTTGCCCAGGCTGGCCTCAAACTCCCAATCCTCTTACCCACGTCTCCTTATTAGCTGGAATTACTGGTGTCTGGTACCATGCCCAGCTTCCACATTACTCTTTCCCAAAAAAAGACAAACAGTAAGTTTCTGGAGCTATAATTTCTCACATATAAGATTGGTAAAATTGCACAAGCCTACCACCTTCCATTATTGGTAAACAGTTATTGGTAAGGCTCTCCTGCATGTGCTACTGATGGGAGTAATGGTACCCTATGTGGAGTGTAAGTCACCAATATCTAATTAAATGATCTACACATTTATACCATAATACATCAGTCCCACCTCTAAGAATTTATCCTAAAATACCCTCTCAAATATATGTAATGTACAAGGTTAGTAATTATGACATTGTCATACAAAAACTTTGGAAAAAGCTAAATATCAAAGAGAATATTTGAATAAACTAATTTTATCCACAAAATAGAACATCATAGAGCTATGAAAAGAACATATATGTCAATAAACTGATAATCACAATTTTGTGGATGAATTTAAAAAAATGAATATGAAAAAAATGTTGCCACTTTGTTCTATCATGGTAGAGGCACTGTGTGGATACATACAGCACATGGGTATAATGCACTTATTGATCTAATTGTCAGTTTGTTATTCATACTTCAAGAATTTTTCTTGGCCTTAAGTCTTCACTTCCATTGCTTAATTGAACTTCAAACACTGGCTTTGCAGCAACAGAAACTTAAGAGAAACTAAATAGAAACTGCCTAGAAAGCCATGATAAGGGACCTTCAAAGTCCTTGCTGCTAAACCTGATGATGCTAATTCTCAGCAATTTTGTCAAAGCAAAGAACATTTTTTCATGCGTTCTTTTTAAATCTATAGTTTTAGATGTTTTCAAAAAATCAGTTTTAGACTTGTAAAAAACACTATGAATAACAACTTTAAAAAAATTAATCAATTGCCAGGTATACTAGGGTTATCTAGAGAAACAACAATAGGAAATTATCTATGTATCTATGATCCATCATTGCTATCTGATTTTCTCTCTACCCTCTCTCTTTATCATCTATAGCTATTCTATCTTCCTAACAGTCATAGCTGTAGCTGTAACATATCTGTGTATCATCTCAACCTACTTATCATCTAACCACCTGACTATAGATTTGCCTATGATTAGCCCTAAGGTTTGGCTCTTACACTATGTAAGCTGAGAAGTTCAATATCTGCATTCCCCACTCTGGGACCCCAGAGGACTCCTGGTCTACATGTGCATAAGATCATATTGTGCTCTCTTCAGGTCAGGAAGGCCTCTGTTATTCAAACTTTTTATTCTATTCAGGTCCCCAATTGATTGGATGGGGGTCATTCATGTTAGAGAGAGCCCTATGCCCTATGCTTTATCAATCTATCACTCAAATGCTGATGTCCTCCAAATGCAAGCTGACAGACACACCCAACTAATGCTCCCCAAATATCAAGGAAGCATGGCTTTTAAGTGTCAACTTCACATTTAAAATTACCCATACCATTCCATCTTCATCAGTGAAGCATAATATGGAGACAATATACCTCTCTGCATAGCTAAAACATGAAAGTATTGATTTTAATAGAGCCAATTATATTTTCAACATATTTTCCACAATTCAATTTTTCACAAATTGCATGTGTATGTTCAATGTTATATATGATAGAAAAAGCATAAGATTCAAGATATTTGGATTCAAGGTGGAGTACGGTAGTTATGCATATAATACCAGCTTCCTAGAGATCAGGGATTGTGGTTCAAGGTCAGCCCAGGCAAAAAGTTAGGGAGAACCCATCTCAACAAATTATCATGGTTATAAATCCAGCTACGCAGAAGGATCAAGGTCAAGGTAAGGCAAACACATGAGATTCCATCCAAAAAAAAAAAAAAGCAAAAATGACTGAGGGTGTGACTCTAGTGGATAGAGCACTTGTCACACAAGGTCAAAACCCTGAGTTCAACTCCCTATAACAACAAGAAAAAAGAAAATTAATTTGGGTTCAAAGCCAGTTTTTTTTTGTTTCTAAGTATCCTTTCAACAATAAACATTTCCTAAACATTTGAAGTTCCTACTTCCTTATTGTCTTCTAATGATTTAAATTAATATTGTGAGATGCTATTTCTTGAACATTTCTTTTTTTCAAGTAGGGTGGGGCTCTAACCACATTGGTTCAATTCTTAAAACAATCTCACAAAGACAAATCTATTATCTCCGTGTTGTATATGAGAAAGCAAAGTTGGAATTATTACTTAAATTTTCTATCTGTTAAATGAAAGCATAGTGATATGAACCTTAATATCTCTTTTCCAGATATTATATATATATATATATATATATATATATATATATATATATATATACACTCCTTGAAATTCAAATACACAGTATTCCCATAATCAATACACATTAACAATAAACAAAAAAGTGGTGGTGTCTGTCCCTGGGTTTATTCCTTACTTGTATGAAAAGCTACATTTTTGGATGCACTTTTATGACTATGCAATGATAGTTTTAGGATCTAACCACAAATAAGGCAAGAACCCCTACACATTTTTTAGAAATAATTTTCTTGCTAATGGGTTTCTCTTGGTTTACTTCCAAGAAGGATAAAGAAAACCAACTTTTTCATGTTTTTAATTTAATAATGTTAAACTGTAGAATTCAATTTATAATGTTTTTCAATTTACTTTTTTCACTACCAGTAATTTTATTCTCAAAATTCTTAACAAAAAAACAGTGTAAAGAAAGAATTCACAAGATAAATCTGCATTTGTTCTGGATTTATATATTAGTTCTAAAGGATCATAACACTTCTCATTATTGACTTATAACAGCTAGTAGAGCTTCTCCTTAAAAGTGTTTGTGGTTACTTCCATGTATAATTTAATTTCACATATTATTTAATAATGACAAAGTCACTATTTTGCAATGAAGGAATAATATGTTGACTTAATGAAGGTTAATGTTGTCCCAAGTTTCCTTAGTTTATCTGTATTTTTCCACTGTGTTTTAGAAATTCCACCTACCCAAGTCTCATGGCATCTAAAGTAGAGGGTGTTATCCTGAAACTGGACTTAGGTGTCTCAATGAGATCACTGTCACCCTCTCCTCCCCATTTCTCACCTTCAGTGATACCACATCGATAACTTGGGATCTGCCTGGTGGGAGTGTTACATGGTGCACATTGCCTCAGCTTTTAGACAAACCAGTTTACTAGCTGTGTACAGATCACAATTCAGAGGAAAAATAAAATAATGAAGGTACTTTTACCTACAATGAAGAAAATTTGGAAATTATCAACTAAAAAGGTACAAAATATTATATATATTGAATATACTAAAATATGTACAGCTTAGCACATTTTAGGTGAATGAGTGAAGGCTTTCTGAGCCATATGGGAAAGTTACAGAAAATGTTAAGCCTGAGTATTGGTCATTTGGTAAAGACAATCAGTCGCAATGTTTACGTAGTAGACAGCATGGTAGGTAATGCCAAATGGCAGTATGTTTTGCTTTTAAAATAGCTATCCGTATATCAACTAGCAAAACCACTGTGTATTTCTTAGTATTGCTTATGTCTTCTCTTCAACAAAATTGGAGAAAAGGGCAGAACAGGTTCTGCCTGGAAGCGAGGAGGGTGGGCGGAAAAGGAAGGTGTGTGGAGCACTGGGGAAAAATGTCCCAAACAATGTATGCACATAGGAGTAAATGAATAAACAAACCAAAAAATAAACCTTTAAAGAACAAAAAAAATGTTTTAAAGACCTCGAAAAATGTTTTCATAATCTATTTTTAAAGGTAATTGTTAGCCTTGTCACACTTTCTGTTTGACCCACCGATGTAAATAAAGGAGATAAAAAAAGGACAAGCTCAATGGAAAATATACCTTATCTCATCTTGGTTTACTTTTCAATTTCTGAAAATGAATTTATCTGGCACAAAGCAAAAACTTTTAGCAGATTAAATGTACAAAATATAAAGTAGTTTTGCACAAAACACAAAATATATTAGATGTGCAATTGGGTGAAATCTTTATTTTTGCCAAGAAGAGTTGTGTGCTTTCTACTCAGCTCACATAGCAAAACTTGCATGGTGAATTTTGATGTATCATCCAAACTGTTACCCACTATTTACAAATACTCAGGGTCCTGAAAAGAATATATTAGCTGCTAATTCATAAATCCAGCCTCACTGTGGACTCATCTATCTGCTTGATTCTGTTTTTCAATAACAATGGTGCTCTTCCACTCAGTGGCAAGAGGCTTACTTCAGCAGCCTGCAACCATGGATGGAAAGGCTTAAGTATACATTCCCTCCCCCCACCATGGTATTGAATTCAAGTAGCTTCAGTTTTGCCTTTTCTGTATTCTGTTTCATTTAAAATATGAGGGTAGGATTTTTGCCCAATGTGTGCTGCAGAGAGATTTCTCTAGTGTGTCAGTCTCAGCAGCTTTGTGATTGACCCTGACTTCAGGAACCATAGGGAGGACACCTAGATGGATGAGCAGTGGGAAATGGCCATGTAATTTCAGTCATTTTATCTTCATTGCCATTGATTCATTTTTCTGCTTCCTGCAACTCATAATTGAGCAAGTAACAACTGCAAGGGAAGTGAGTGCTAGTGGCAAAGTAGTTTTGATTCCATCAACAGCCCAAGAGTACCTGTCACTGCAGGCGAAGCAGATCCATGGGACTGCAGGCATGTCCCAGAGTTGTAGAAGCCTGGCACATTCCGTGCATGGACTCTTAAGTTGAAGAAAATTGAGCAAGCAAGACAGCAGCAGCAGGCACACCTATAGAAACCCCCATCAAGACAAAAGATGGAGCTCTTTGGTTGAACAGGACATAGATATTAGCCACAGCTCCAACTAAGAAACTGAGGTGGTGTTGATCTTAGCAGCGGGGCAGAAGAACAGAGGTAGGGAGAGAGGAAATTATTGCTTTTACTTTTCATTAAAATAACATCTATCTGCACAATTCTCCAGTTAGCATCTATTTTTCCCAGCATTTGGTATACTTTTTCTTTTCAGGAAATAAAAAATGTAAAGTCTGTGGCTTTGATGCATGTTATCTGTTAAGTGATTCTTGTTTCTGGCTATCAATCTTTATTTCTCAATATTCTCAAACTTCATGGCTTTTCTTCATTCAGACTAATCTGTTGGTAAGAACAAAGTTATGAGTTATAAGTTTCCCACCTCAGCACCATAAAGCAAGCTGTTCAGACCATTCTTACTGCCAGTGGAAGCCTCTAATATTGTGTGACACAGGACCACATCTACTTCCTCATTAAAATGAGCATGCTTTCTTTCAAACTTACACCTACCCTGGAGGACAGGGTTTGGCTTCATAAGATGGGCTTTGATACCAAGCAGGGTAGGTTCTGCCATTCTTAAAGAAAATGTGGGTGCTGCAATTTAAAACATGCAAGATTCAGCCTTGATGTGCTGATGCATAACAAACAAACCCAAGAACCCAGAGTGTTCAGGTGCCAGATGTGGAAAAGATAGTTCCTGTTAAAAATTACATTAAAAAATTAAAGTCACTAATACTGCCTGACATCTCCATCTCTTCTTTGAGTCCTGTCAAGTAGTTAGGTAGTGCAACAGGTCTGATAAACTATAATCAGTTTTAGAAACAACAAGAATGATAGATATGTAAGCATATTCCCTGGACTTACCTAATAACCATAAAATGTAAATAAAGTTTGCATCTAATATTAATGTAGTATCTATTGTGATAAAGAATTATACAATTATTGTATAGAAATGCTGAATTCTTTCCCTTTAGAATCTGATTCTCTCATCATAAAAAAATTATGACCTATGCAAGAACTGAGGGGAGACAATATTTTTAATATGTGAGGGACCCATTACGTGCACAGTGATCTCTAGAGCACTGGTTCACTTTTATTTCTATAAAGGTATCATCACAGGGACACCTACCCATTGTCTTAAGCCTGTATCCTCACCTACAACCTGCAGCATGTTACAGAGAATCAAGATCCCAGTTCAGCCATGCACATGGAAGATCCCAGACACAGGATGCACACCTGAGAGCTGTTCTAGACCAGTCATGAGTTTCCCCAAGTATGCACTGAATTCCTGACACTAGAGAGGGAAAGAAAGTGACTTACTCAACATCAAAGTGGGTTGGATGAAAGCTGACGTAGAGCTTCAGGAGTCTGCAGGAATCTATAGCAGGCAGGTTCACCCATAGCAAATCCAGCCAACAGCATAGCCAGTGAACAAGGGATAGAGTTAAAGAGAGAACAGAAAGACTGTTTCTCCCAAGAGCTCCAGGGCCTCCCTGAGGATTTAGAGTCATTTACAGGCCAATCCTTCCACCATCATCTACTAGACAACTGTCCTTAGATATGTAGAAGAGAGAAAATGAGATGTTTAAGTTTTAAAATAAACTTAATCTCCCAAAATAAATTGTGAATCATTTTTATTCCAACAAGTTTACTGGATAGAATCTATCTAATTAAATAAGCTTTTCTCCCTTTCCTTATCATTCTCCATCTTTTGCTTATTGATACATAGAATAGAGAACCTGTATTTTCTCAATGCAACTGAGTACTAACACGAGTTGAATTTTTGCAATTCCAACATGTAACTTAAATGTATGGAACAAATGTTAACTCTTAAGAGCATTTTGAGACATCTCAAGTAAATTTCTAAGTGTATGACATAGATGTTTAAGAAGTCGACATTCCTATAAAGCTAATTTTGAGCAGTGGTTAGGAGTCTTGAAGGTAGAGGTCAAGTCAAATCCCAGTTTCATCCCAATTCACTGTCGAGAAAGGCAATTGAGATCTCTGGATCTTGAACATTAGTGCCTAAATTATTGCATATATGAATCTCTTATACTTACTGCTGACACATAGAGTTCAGAAAATGAAAGGTGTTATTATTACAAACATTTAGAAATGACTAGTAGAGATCAAATCAAGAAATTTAAAAATATTAAGGTTTAAATGTATTCTACATTTTCAAAAGTGTTTGCCCCCTAAAAATGTTTCTATATTTTAATATTTCAGTAATTGGAGTGGTCTTTTCATCTCATCAATATTTTAAAGCAAATATTTTGAAGACACAAAATAAAACAAACAATAAAAGCAAAAATGTGGTGTACTGTGAAGACTTTATGGTTACAGCAAGATGAAAAAACTGTGGAGAAATAAATCACCTATAATTCTATTTGTTACCAACATTTCCTTTGAAAAGTTGCCATTTTATTAAAATTTTGTAGGGTTTCAATGTGTGAACTGAGAAATAAGTGGTGTATACCATTACTATCACTTGAAAGGGAAAATGCTATCTCAAATTTCAATGCTAATGGTATTCTCCTTATTTGCATTATGACTGAGCTACTGCAAGCCACAGACAACACAGTTAAATAAAATCCAGAATGCTTCAAAGAGAAATACACTCAATTGTCATAAATTAGCATTTTTTTCTTACATTGTACACCTGAGTAATTCTTTCAAATTTCCTGAAAAATTTATACTTTTGGCATAATGATGTACTTATTGTATTTGCAAGACAAGAAAAGAATACTGCTAACCACTATCCTGAAGAGCTCATGTGATAAACTTTAGAACAACTATAGATAAACTGTAGAACAACATTATTCTGGCTTCTAACTGTTCATTTAAATCTGTCCTTTTGCTGGTCATCCATGTTATGTTCCATCATACACAACTTCAAATCTCACTGGCTTAACACACTCATGCTCACACACACAAACACACACACACACACACACACACACATTTCGCCTGAATGGATGAGAACCACATGTGGACATTAAGGGGCCCTGCTCTATAAACCCAATTCCAGGACCCAGGTGCATATGTGAAGACACCACCTGAAACAGTTGGCCTTCAAAGCTATTAATGAGGCAATAGAGGACAAAGTCCATCTGAGGAATATTTTATGAGCCTGGTGTTAAAGTGAGATGGATCATTTCTGCCTGTCTTCCATTGACTAGAACCTGCTCATAAAACATCTGCACTCCCATATTCATTGAATCATTATTCACAGTAGCCCAGGGACCCATCTGCAGATGAATGAACAATGAAATTGTGACATATATTTGGTTGAATGTACTCCCACTTTAAAAAAGAAAGATATCTTGCCATTTGCAGCAACATAAATGAAACCAGAGGACATTATATTAAGTTGAATAAGCCAGAAAAAGAAAGAAAAATATTACGTGATCTCACTTATATATGGAATCTACAACAAAAAGTAAAATTAGATGCACAAAAACAAAATATGGAAAGGTCATCAGGATAAGAGATATAAGGAAAAGTATAAATAATTATAGGACAAATAATTCTAGACATCTTCTTAGCATTGAGAATCATAATTGATATCTTTTCATTGTATAATAGACATTTGTTAATAGATCTTAGGTACTCTTACTATTAAAAAAGAAAGGTTATGGATGCAATAACGGATAGGTTAATTTACTAACAAGAGTGCTCACCTTTAAAAATATATGTGTGCAAACCATGTGTCACACTTTAAATATATACAATGAAAAATGAATGCATATATTTTAAAGTCATACATATTTGCAACATATGAACTTTCAAGGAAATGCAGTCTTTTTCTGTTTTCAGGCAGAAAATAAAAGTTTGGCAAACATATTATTAGACTCCTGCTTTACTCCGTGACCCTGTAGTTCTTCTTGACAGCTAGGTAGACTCTGTAGCTTGGAGGTGAGGTAATACCAATCAGCTCTGTTGTGCAAGCAACCCATCTGAAAAACCTTCCCAGATTCTTCACCACTCTATCTTGATGAGAACAGAAAAATTGATCCTATCATAATGTCCTCTCCTAGCTCCCCGTAAGCAGAGCTTTTTGAACACTTGGTGGGTTGGAAATCTCTTCATTGTATCTATTCTATGCAAACTCTTAAAGGTGAACCAACTAAAGCACTCTCTAACCCTTAGATGCTCTCATAGATTACCCATCACTCTGCCTGCTGTGTATGGAACCAAGAAGACACAGCACTCTTTTCTTACCTCAGATTTCCTCTTCTTTTGCTAGGCTAGAAGTGCATATCTGGTTTTATTTCCCTACATTTTGAAATTCTGTATTGTGTTGAAATGCATCTCTTTGGGATGATGGCACTATCATTGTAGCATCAGGCAAATCTGAAGCTAAAGTGTGGCATTATATCACCCCCTTGTATTTAATGAATTTTCTCCCTAATAAGTTTTCTCAAGGTTCTCTGATTTGGAACAAAGGTCAAATGTTTTGAGTAACATATTTTTTATCACCTTTGAGTTGTTTGATAGAGATGATTCCTACAGTTGAAAAGAGATCTCTTCAGTGTGACTCAGAATAATAGGAAGTTTACAATTAATTAGCAAACTGCACTGAGTGTCTCATCTGTGCCAAGCATTGAACTACTGGCTGTGAAAGTAAACTGCTGTCAACATCGTTATAAACTATCAGAGAAAATTGACTGAAAACAATTAATACTGACACTTTATGCTACCAAAGGAGTGGAAACTGGAAATGGATAATAATATTAGATTTGGATTAAGGATAACATCATATTAACCGGATTAAAACATTGCTAACAATGCCCTTCAATAACAAGCTCACATTCCTCCTTCCAAACAAATCATCACAACTCTCACACCTGGCCATTTTCACAGGACTCTTAATAGAGCATGTGTCAATGTCTGCTCTCCCTGTTAAAAGGAAGGCTTGCTTTCAGTCAGAAATTAAATGGATTCAGATAGAGCTAAATTGCCTTAATGACAAGCTAATGGCATTTGAGAAATATTCAGACCAAAATGCTTTCTTACACTCTGAATATCAGACAAGTAACAAACAACTGTCTACATCTATCTACCCATTCCTGTTAACAAGAAAAAAAGTCCACAGGTTCTACTGCAACCATTATGCATGTTTATTGCAGGGTTGTTGCCAACATGCTAAGTGATATTTTCACTTAGATTAAGAAAATTCCTTTAATTTTGTAGATTATTAAAATTGTGATGAATGTGTATTATATGTAGCAAAAGATTTTCTGCAATAATTGAGATGATCTTATGAGCTTCCTTTTTGTATTAATATCCTGACTTTCATTAAGTAGTATTCAATTTTCAATCCATCAGCTTTGTTCAATCAACTTTGCTTTTCTTCCTTAAACGTTTGATCAATATGTGCTACCCTTTCTACATATTGCTCTCTTGGAACTTGCTATCTTTAAAAAGTCATGTTCCTAGAAGAGTTTTGTCTTGCTCTCTTTCCCTTCCTTCCTCTGTCTTCCCTCCTTCATTCTTTCCAGCCTTCCAATTACCCCTTTTTCTTTCCCTCTCTCTTTCCTTCTCTCTTCTCTTCTCTTCTCTCTCTTCTTTCCCCTTTCTACATATTCATCCTCCTCCTCCTCTTTATCCTCTTTTCCTATCCCTTCTCTCTCCCTTTTGCTCTCTCAAAATCTTTGTGGATTTTTAAATGCAAATTCTGCTGATGATATAAAGGGAATTTGTGTCTCAGACCTTTCTACATTCTGAAAGAATTTATGTAAGCTAAATTCTATTTCTTCCTCACAATTTTGACAGAATTAACCAGTGAAAGAATTTGTCTTTGAACTTTCCATTAAATACACTTTTTAAGTTGCAACTTCAATGGCATTACCTGTTGTTTCAAATTTTATTTTTTAAATTTCTTCTGTTAGACATAAATTTTAATTTTTGAACTTTAAATTTATATATAAACTATTAGTTGCATTGATGATAAATTATTCAAATATGTTTTCACTATGATCATTTCTATAGGCTATGTAGTGATGCTCATATTTCATTCATGATAATTATAATCTTTGTGTTTGCTGTTTTTTATCTTGATTAGTCTCAATAAGAAGTGTTTATCAGGCCTCCTGGTGCTTACTACAGGCTGTGTTCTGATGCTGACTATGTAGATAATTGAACCAATGTAAACCTACCCCAAATGCACCTCTGCCTGGACCCTGGGCCAGGTCTGAATTGTGAATTGGAAGAAATGGGGAGGGAGAGAAAGAAGTGTTTATGATTGTTATTAATAAATTCGTAAAATAAACTTTTGTGTAGTTTCTCTATTTACTTTTTAATATTTCTTTTATTTATGTCTCATGACTATATTTTCCAATTCTTCTGAAGTCTTTGAAAATTTTTTGTTCTTTATTTTCTTGCTTTTTTGGTGTAAAGCTTAAGTCATCAATTTCCAACTGTTTTCTCTTCAATTTATGTATTTAAAGCAATAAATTTCCTCTAATCTTTGCTTTAATTGTACTCCATGTTTTCATATATGTCCTTTTCTAGTTCAGTTCAAAAGTACTCTGATTTTGTTATGATCATTTTTGTTGCTCATAGAATATTTAGAATTAGTTTTCTTGTTTGTCAAATTTAGACATTAGATTTCTTTTTGTTAATTTCTAGTTTGATGACATTCTGATCGAAGGTCACTTTGGCTGTAAGTAAATCATCTGAAACATGTTACTTGCTTAGTGGATCACATGAACTGTCCAATTGTAAATAAATTTGTGTTCATTCATTTGCTGCGAGTATAATAAATTTGTTCATCACATTGCTCAGTCCTCCTGTGCTCTTACAGATTTTTTTCAGTACCTATTATACCAGTTACAGAGTAAAGGTGTGTTAAAAAGTTCTAATGTTATTTTTTATTATTATATTATTGTTACGGGGGGATACATCGTGACATTTACAAAATTTCTTACAATACATTGTAGTTGAATTCACCTCGTCCATCATTATCATTTATACCCCATTCCGCCATTCATAGAATAGCTTCAACAGGTATCATTTTTCCACTTGCATACATGAGTACATAACATTCACCCTTCTGCTTCTGCCATCTTTTATTTCTCATATTTCTGTTTTGAGATTTGGTCATGTTATTGATTAGTTGGTTGGGGGTTTTAATCAACTGTTATCTTTCCTGTGATTTAATTCCTATGGTCTGCCTAACTAAGTTGTTACCTAGGTTGTTGTAATGTTTCTGTTCACTGACATGGATGTAAAACATAGCAATAACAAATTTGCAGATACAATGCCAAAGCAATTATTTATATTATATTATATAATATTTATATTATATAATATAATATATAATACCCTTAGAAATATTATCTATAAACAGCAGATATTGTGGACATAACAGTGTTTTGCATAGAGATTGATGCTTAGGTTTTTAAAATGAAAGGGATCAAGTCAGTGTGTGGGGGATGAAGCGAGGAGGAAAATATGTATGAAGTGTGGAGGCTACTATGTAATCAGACCCTAATGTGTTTAAAGGTGTAGTCAGTCACTGTAGGGGTGGGTACTATGGTCAGGGATGGCAGGAGCATGGGAACCATGGGGTTATTGTGTAAAGTTGGTATAATACACTACTTGGTAAATGGTTAGTGGAGAGGAAGCAGAGACAGTGAGAGAAAAAGAGGGTGGAAGAAAGGAAGATAAAGGGACAAAGGAAGAAAGAAAAGAAAAGAGAAGAAATTGGGGAGAAAAAAGGAAGTAGAACTAGAGAAGGCTAAGCAGATTTAAATTTCAACAGGATGGAATAGAGAAAAGTAATAATTTTTTAGTCCATATTTCTTCCTTGTTATGGAGAGAAGTGGGTTACCTCTGAGTTCAATGAGTGCAATGGGCATGGATTTCTAATCTGGGTACTGTCCTTTCTTAGTGTTGATAGGCTGGCCTGTGTGGTAATCAATGTTGACCCTCCACTGGATAGATTTTGGAGGTTTCCATTCAGGGTGTTTAGACTCAGGGTCTTCTTGGCGGGAGGGGGTGTGGTCAGAGCCAACTTAAAAAGTCCAAATGTTATTTGAGTATTTCTTCCTTTTTTTCCAACAACTTTGGCTTCATGTATGTTGAAGATACATTATCAGATGCATATAAATTTTGGAGTACTATGTCTTTATGTGGAATTGATTCTTTTATCATCATGGGATATAATTCTTTATTCCTAGCAGTGTTATGGTTCTATTAAACCTACATTATATTTCACCTGCTCTTAATTTAATAATACCATATTTTATTAGGTTTTGCAAAATATATTTTCTACCTTTTTAAATTCAACAAATTTGTGGTCTTATATTTAAAGTGTTTCCCTTTTGAATTATCATATTGTCAGTCCTCCCTTTTTAATCCTCTCTGATAAGGTTTTGACTTTTAAATAAAATGTTTTCTGCAGTAATATTTTAGGTACACACTGAGGTGAGTTCCATATTCTTTCTTGCACCATTATTTGCTTCTAAAGTCCTCATTTTTTGTCCTTTTAATAACATGTTTTGAAATTATATTTATTACTGATCTTTGTGTGTTGTTCCTTTTTTTTTTTTGAGGCATGGTCTCCCTTTAAAGCCCAGGCTGGCCTTGCACTTTCAAAGCTCCCACCACAGCATCCTGCACGCTGGGGTTGCAGGATAACTGGAGTTAATATTACAGATGCCAAACTCTAGGAATGCTATCATGTCAGGTCTGACCGCTTGTTCCAATGTACTGAATAAAGAGTCTGATCATGGTAGATGACAGGGAAAGGAGATTTACTGTACCAGACATACAAACTGTGAGGAACAGGCATGCAGCATTTCAATCTATTTTCAGGGTGCAGAGCTGACCTTTATGTTTAAATAGAGGAAGGATTGGTACAGGGGGTAAGAGGAATGCATAATTATTAGACAATCCACTCACAGGTGTTGTCAGGTGGTCAGAGGTGTGGTCCATTGCTCATCATCTCAGGATTGATCAAGATAAGGAAGGCACTGGTGCCTGTGGGGAACGTTTAACTCTTGTCACAGATGTTACCAGATTTTTTGTTTGTTTCTTTGAGACAGAATCTTCCTACATATCCTGGGTTGGTCTCAAATTCTTCATCCTCCTACTTCAGCTTCTTAAATGCTAGGATTACAGGTGTGAACCACCACATCAACTACATTTTTAATAGCTATTATAATACCTGTTTATACTCATTTATAAGAAAAGTTGATTTCTCACCCTGTGCAAAATGAATTTTCCTGACTGATGAAAGGCTTCTTCTAGATTTGATTTGGGGACTTGATCTATGTCCTCTGGAGGCCTGCCCATCTGTAACAAGTGCTTTCCAAGAAGATACCGTTGTTTCTATCAGGGCCATAGAAAAGGAATGCATGACTGTGATGCACATAATAAACTCAATAATAAAATAAATTGTATTTGACAGAAGACAGTCATTTGGCTGGATCATAGACTTCAAAGTGTGTTTTGAGAAATAAATATTCATGAGAACAGGTAACCAGTCTCTGACACATAATGTGATGTCATTGTTGAAGTTTATATACTTTGAACATAACACAAAAGAAAAATATTTGTATTTTATTTAAGTTTAATGCTAGTCTTAATAAAGATTTCCCTTTATTTTTTTCAGGAATATGGTTATAGCAAAATTCTATTTGATTTTTATTTCTGTTTCTCTTTTAATCATATTAGTCTCCTGTAGTTTCATGAAAATTTGAATTTGTTAAATGTTATCTTATTTTTTTATTATTTCAATTGCAAAAGCTTCTGATTTTGGAGACAACTCACAGATAACACAACTTTTAAAAACTGAGTATTTTTTAATCCTGAAATTTCTCATTTAATCTCTAATACAAGATTCTATAATCTTGTTCTAATAACCTTCTTTTCCTGTCCTTTCTCTATTTGACCATAGGAGATGATATATACAAAATTACAAGCCTTACTACCATTTTGCGAAAAGGCTATAGGATTTACCAATATATCCCTTAAATCTTCTTAAATTTCAACAGATCATAGAATATGCTAAGTTTACTTAGAGCCCATAACAGACATTTCAATTAAAACTCATTCCTTTGTTTGTTTGTTTGTTTTGAAATGGACAAATGAACTGAACAGAGCCTTTTCAAAGGAAGAAGTGAAAATGGCTAAAAAACACATGAAAAAATGCTCACCTTCCCTCACCTTGAAAGAAAAGCAAACCAAAATATCTCATTCCTATTAGAATAGCTACCATCAAGAAGACCATCAACAACAAATGTTGATAAGGATACAGGGAAAACAGAAGCCCTTATACACTGCTTGTGGGAATTTAAGCTAGTACAATCACTATGGAAAACAATATGGAGGGTCCTTCAAAAACTAAAAATAGATCTGCAATATGATCCTACAATCCAGCAATACCACTCCTAGGGATATTCCAGAAGGAATGTGAATCAGCTTACAACAAAGCACCTGCACACCCATGTTTTTTGCAGTACTATTCACAGTAACTGAGGTATGGAGATAGCCAAGATGCCCCACTAGTGACAAATGGATTAAGAAAATGTGGTATTTTTACACAATGGAATTTTACTCACACACAAGGAAGAATGAAATCTTGCCATTAACAGGTAAATGGATGCACCTGGAGATAATCAATTTAAGTGAAGTTACCCAGACTCAGGAGGCCATAAGCCACATGTTCTCTCTCAGATGCAGATTATGGACCTAAAATATGCAGCAATATTATGGGACGTGGGTCAGACTAAGGGTAAGTCATGCACAGGAGGGACAGGGTAAGTGAAGGAAATTAAAACCTTGAATGTGTTTGATGTGCACTCTGTACAGGAATGAATGTAGAAATCTTAAAATGACTGAGGTCACCATGGGAAGAGGAATAAGGTGGAGTGAAGAGGACTAGAAGAGATGAACCAATTGGGGTTGTAATACAAGTATGAATGGATACAGCATAAGGAAACTCCATGCAAAGCTGGAGTTATCTCAAACTAGCAAAAAATGTCATGCTTTTCTGTTTATCTTTTATCTTTTTTCTACAAAATGAGTGAAAAGGAGAGCAGAAAAAGTTCTAAGAAGAGTGCTGGCAACAGTAGGAGGGGGTAGGTGGCAGGGAAATGGAGTAGGAGGATGAATGCAATGCAAATAATGTTTACACATGTATGTAAATGCAAAAATGATATCTGTTGAAACTGTTCCAGGAATCTGGGGAGCAGAGATGAAGAAGAGTTTTGGAGGGGGTGAATTAAAATATGATATACTTGATAAATTGTAAGAATTTTTTTAAATGTAAATGCCACAATGTACCACCACCCAGCACAATGAAGGAAAAAAATTAAAAAAAAAAATTTAAGCCCCCCGCAAAACTCATTCTTACAGTGAACTAAGAATGCAATTCTGATACTAGATCCAAACCCAGTAAGTCAAAAGAAAAAAATCATCAGAATTGGAAAGAACTAATACCAAGTCTTTTGGCTGATAATATGACTCTATTTGTAGAAAATGATAAAAAAAATCCACAAGAAAGCTATAACGAGTTAATACACAATTTCACCAAAATTGCTGGATAGAAAACTAACTCTCAAAACTTTGTATTTTTCTCTACCTACAATGAAAAATCCAAAAAGGATATTAGGAGAGCAGTTCTAGTATAAAACACATCTAAATCAGAAAACAAGAACTCAAATCATTCTATTTGCAGATGCCATAATCCTATATATAAACAAACACAAAGAGCACACAAAAACCTGTTAGAATGATAACTGAACTCACTAAAGTTCCAGGACACAAAACTAGCATATAAAAAAAAGTAGCATTTTTGATCATTTATTAACTGACACATATATAGTATTTAATACCTAATAACAACCTAGCTAAAAAGGAAATTAAGAAAACAGGTGGCAAGGATGTGGGGAAAAAGGAACCCTCATACACTGCTGGTGGGAATGCAAACTATTACAACTGCTTTGGAAAACATTATGGAGGCTTCTTTAAAAAGTAAATATAGATCTTCCATATGATCCAGCAATCCCATTCCTAGGGATATACCCAAAGGAATGTGACTCAGGTTACTCCATAGGCACTGCACACCCATAATGCATGTTTATTGCAGCACTGTTCACAGTAGCCAAGTTATGGAAACAGCCAAGATGTCCCACTACAGATGAATGGATTAAGAAAATGTGGTATTTATACACAATAGAATTTTACTCAGCCATGAAGAAAAATGATATCTTGTAATTCACAAGTAGTTGGGTGGAACTGGAGGACATTAACTTAAGTGAAGTTAGCCAGATTTAGAAGGCAAAAAATTGTATGCTGTCCCTCATGTATGGACTTTAGACCTAAAACAAATGCAGTAATATCAATGGACATGTGTCACATGCTAATGGTAGAACACGTACAGGAGGAATAGAAAAGGTAGGAAACCCAAAACTTGAAAGTGTTTGATGTACCCACTGTAGAGGAGCTAATATAGTAACCTTAAAATGACAGAGGTCACTATGGGAAGATGACCAGGAAGTAGTGAAGAGGTCTAGTAGAGATGAATCAATTCAGGTTGTGATACACATGTGCATGGAAACAATGCTAGAAATCTCTCTGTACAGCTAACCTTGTTTCAAATTAGCAAAAACACTATGCCTTTCTTATTAATGCTTATGTGTTCTCTTCAACAAATTTGGAGAAGAGGGCAGAACAGGTTCTGCCTGGAAGTGGAGGGAGAGGGAGGGGATGGAGGGCAGGAGGGAGAAATGGCCCAAACAATGTATGTACATATGAATAAAAGAATAAAGAAAAAGAGAAAACAGGGTCATTTGCAATAGCATCAAAAGAAAATAAACTAGGAATAAATTATTCTAGCAATATTAAAGCACTATGTATGGAAAACTTAAAATGTTCCTTAAAGATTGAATAAGACATAAAAATTAGAAAATATCTCATATCTTGGACAAGAACAATTAATATTATTAAAGATTAATAAAGAGATTCAGTGCAATCCAGGGGCATCATTCTCAGGAATAAAAAAAAGAATACTAAAACTCTTATGAAACCATGAGTCCTCCAGACAGCCAAAACAACTTTGAGTAAGAAGAACAAAGCTAGAGCTATCATATTTCCTGCCCTAAAATTACATCACAAGCCTGTAGAACTCAGTTCAGTATTGTGCTGATGTGAAAACAGACATATAAACTAGTTGAACAGAATAGAGAACCCAGAAATACATTAAAACATATGTAGTTAGGTAACTATTTTACCAAGGACACAGGAGAACTTGATGAGGAAAGAGTAGCTAGCATCTTTAATAAATGGTTTATGGAAAATTGGATTTCAATATGCAGAAATATGAAATTAAATCCTTAAATAAACTACATCCAAAAAATCAAACCATAAATAACCTAAATGTGGGAACAGAAACTATAAAACTCTTAAAGAGAACATAGAAGGAAAAATTGTGAACATTGGGCCTGGCAATGATATTTTTTGGGGGACAAATATTTTATCACAAACTCAAGTCACAAAAGTAAAACAAAATAACAGATTTCATTGTAGAGGATTTTACCTCCTTAGTTAGGTTCATTCCTCAGATTTAATTTTTTAAGGTTATTATGAATTCAATTATACTCCTAATTTCTTCCTCAGTCTGTTTATTTTTGTTATATAGAAAAGCTACTGTGTTTTATATGTTTATTTTGTACCCTGTTATTTTGCTGAAAATGTTTATCAGATCCAAGAGTTGTTTTCGTGTAGTCTTTAGGGCCTTTTAAGCATAAAATCATATCATCTACTAACAGATGATAATTTGACTTCTTCCTTTCTTATTTGTATCCCTTGTATTTTTCTTGCTTTATTGATGTGGCTAAGAATTCAAGCACTATATTGAATAAGAGTACAGAGAGTGGAGACCCTTGCCTCATTCCTTACATTAGAAGAAATTGTTTCATTTTTTTTACCACTTAGCTTATGACACATAGTAAGTTTATCACACATAATATATAGCTCACTATAGTAAATTTTGAGGCACTTTCCTTCTATTTTCATCTGAGTGTAGAATAAGGACTGTTTGGAGTTATGATCCAGCATTATGGGAGAGGGCAAAATTCAGGGTCATGGAAGGGATAAATATACTAAAGAACTTCATACTCATGTATGAAAACAGAATATTGAAAATTGTTAAAATTATTTGAGAAGTGGGGAGGGGAATAAGAAAGAACAATAGAGAGGATGAAGTACACAAACATTATACACAAACATGTATGAAAATATCACAACGAAAACCCATTATACAATAAATGTATAAAAATAAATTTTTTTATAGTAAAAATAAACAAACTGAGACTACATCAAACCAAAAACGTTTTCCTGGATAGGAGAAACCATCAACAAAATGAAATTACAGTCTACAGGAAAGGAAAAATATTTGCAAACAATATATCTGATAAGGAGTTCATATCCACAATACATAAAGAACTTAAAGCAATCCAGAGCAGGCTTGTGAATAGCCCAATTTTTAGCAAGGAAAAATCTTGCACCCATCAGACAACATAGGAAGGCTCCACTTTGTTGTTAGTGTTTTTATTATGTAAATGTCTAATTTTTATTCCCCCATTTGTTGAGAAGACTGTCCACTTGAATGACCTTTAAAAAATCATTTTTGATTGTACAATTATATATCAAAAAATCTACACACATTCAATGTATATAGTTTGGTGATCCAGAGTACATGTAAATTCCAATAATACTATCACCACAATCATGATAATAAATGTATCCATCACCTCCAAAAGTTTTCTTGTATCCTCATTGGTGACAAGAACACTTACAATGAAATAGACCCTTCTTATACATTTGAAGTACATATTTTTAACTCTAGGCACTAAGTTATAAAATAGGTCTCCAGAATCTTATTGGTTTGGGGGATTAAAATTCCAAGTAGTTTATTTCTCTTTCTATGGCAGCACTGCAGTTTCTACTCCTAGACACTGAAATCCCTAAACCAGGGGAACCTAAGATCATGCACATGGAAAGAAAAAATTATGCATGGAGATCATTAGATATGATAGTTGCAGGTATCATTTCATCCCACATTATTGAAGCAGCCCCCAAGTTCTGTGTCATTATATTAGATATTATAGCATATATTGAAACTGTTTCAGGGAAATTTGTAGGTTTATTCTTCTGTCTTATAGGTATAGAGGTTAAAAATGATGTGTAAGACACTGCTGATGAGCAAGCATTCAGAATATTCCCAGCCAGTGTTGCCAGCAGAAGTTTGGTGGACTCTGATTACAAATGCATATCCAGAAAGTGTGCATTTCAGTAAAGGAAAACTGTTTCTCCCTTTAGGATATAATTGTCCAATTTGATGAAACTGATGTTGTTTGACATCTCCCATTCTGCTTTGCATAATAGAGTTTCAGTTAATTATCAACAGTTTATCTTTTCTAAAAATGTTCTGATTAAGATATAAATTATATTTTCAACTTCCATACTGGGGATCCAGCTTTGGTGATTCTTTGTGTAATTTATAGCAGTTGTGTTAGCCACATCACCCTTGGTCCTAGGAAGTTAATATTTTTGAGCCTTTTCAGAATCTGCTGTGTCATCATTCATGAGGAGAACATTTAATTTAATACTGCAGCATTAAGTCCTGATAAACCTTAGATTCCATTTCTATGCCAATAGCCAATCCATCTCCTAAATCCTTATCTTAAATAGTTGATTTATTCTTGACAAACTGATTTAATAATTTGAATTACTTCTCAATTGTTTCTCATGGGCAATAAAATACTAGTTATTCAACAACATGCAAATCCTCAGTGCCTTTGTCCCATGTCTAGGAGAATAAGCACCCCAGAGTTCCATCATTCAAGGTATTAGCCATTGAATGCTCTGGGAGCAAATATTTTATTAATCAAGGTTTTTGTATAGAGACAGAATTCACTGTAGCTATTTAAATAAGGGAATGAATTAATACATTTGTGTTCTCAAAGTCCTTGGAAAAGATGGGTGACCACACCCTAGATTAGGACCTCTGAAGCCCAGTGTTGGAGTTGTTGAGTGCTAGAACACACATGATAATTAAAATCCAAGGATCAGAGATCAGAACTAGAAAGCCTCTGCATACTGCAAACACACATTTAGCACCATCACTAGTGAAGCTGGTGGCTGGTGCTGAAAATGTGAGTCTGGATACTTCTATGTTCACACCCAGAAATGAGAAACTGGACCTTGGAGACCTACTGCAAGAAAAGAAAGCAAAACAAAGCAGCAACAAAACCCAGAAAACCCATCTTTGTAACACTGCTCCATACCTGCAAACACACAAGAAGGCAGACTAGGGCCTTCTTGTGGTTTCTATGTTCTCTTCTCACAGAATGCATCTAAGTGTTGAAACTTAATTTTTGTCTAGAACCTTTGCTACCCCAAATTATGTAGAGGAATACATTAAGAGAGAAAGAGGAATGGATACTAAATGCCAAGAGACAATCTTCATCCACACGTGCCAAATGGAAGCACAAGTTCCCTGTCACCTTCTGCTATGCCTATAAACTTCTTAATGTCAGTGTCTACAAATTAAATAGAATGCCTGTAAGCTAGAAAGCACTCAATAGATATTTCTTTAATTAAATTGGCCTATTACGTAGAAATAGTTACAAGTGTACAGCTATAAATATAGAGAAGTAAAAATGACATTTTTCTACAACAAAAATGACACGTGGGCTGAGGAAGGTTTTTAAACAAGCCATATACAGGGGACATGAAGAAGTCCAGACTGCCTTGCCAAGGGGAAAGGTTGTTTTGTGAATGAATAAAACAGCATTATGATATAATGACATAATAGTTTGTACATGCCTGAACAAATTCCATATAGAAATTTTTTATAGGTTAAGCAGAAGTAGACAAAAATTGAAGCATGAGGGGAATGTACATTTTAGAAAACAGTCTTTGAACTCAATTTGAGAAACAGATTTCAAACTTCTAAAATCTTCAGGTGAAACCATCTTTTGCTGAGTGTGCTCACTCTCCTAGGCAGGTGAATGCAAGGTCAGGACAGGATTAAATGGGACCTCATTCTGTTGCCTCCATGAGACTAACGTTAAGAATTCTCCCAACAAGCTAGTTCAAAATTGTTTCCTTGGAATGCTCCTAAAAGCATTTGAAAAAAAAAAGTGACTCCAAGGTCAATTTATACATTTATAAAATCCTAAATACCACCCATATTTAGCACAGGACTCCCAGAAATTTGAGCATGTTCATGAAAATGATGAGTATCCAAAAGAAGGATAAATGAGCACAAGGAATGCTTCCAGAATCATGTCTTTGTGAATATTTTGTCTCTGTGTGTGTATGGGGGTGTTGTGTCTGGTGCCTTGGGCATGCTAGGAAAGTGCTCTTCCACCAAGCCCTTGCCCTTGGTGTTTTGAGACAGGATCTGGCCTTAAACTCTGGATCCTCCTTCCTCCACTTTCTTAGTGTTGAGATTATAGGACTGTGCCACCATGCCTGGTCTAGTGTTTGTTTCCATTGCAGGTAACCATTCCAAGAAAAAAAAATACATTCAGGGAAATTCATTTAGCTTTATGGAAAATAAAAATCAATATGAATAATTTCTCCTTTGGTGCAAATAGTATGTCAAATGGAGAAGATGAAAAATGAGAAAAGAAAAAGAAAGAGTGGGAATAGGAAGCAAAGTATAAGGACACAAACAAAGGAGAACAACCAGGAATAAAAATAAAAGATAAAAGAGGAGGAAAAGGGAGGGTTGGTGTTTGGATTCCAGCACAGAATTGGCCTCTAGAATGAGTAAGATATTTTTCTAACAAATACTTTTTATAATTTTAATGTAGAATATAAGACATATTCCAGAGAAAGGAGGACACACCTTGGAAATGTAAACTCCCAAGCCTCCCTGATCCTTTTAAGCCCATTTCAGTATTTGCTACAAACTCTTTGAAATGATGGGAGATGTTCCTACCTGGCCACGCTGTTAACATCCAGCTAGAAACCTGGGCCTGGACACAGCATCCTCAACACTTGGTGCTCTGCTCTCCAGTAGCTCTCCTGGTTAAAAGGCACTGTTCTTTAGGAGAAGTTTGTTATAATATTTACTATCTAGTAGTCTGGGTGATTTCGGAAAGCCTCACTTTAATAATACATTGAAGAAGAGGCTATACTGAAATATGATAAAATTCATGGCTACTTAAGAAAAAAATCCATCTTCATGAAATGCATGCTTGGTTAGGCAGCAGTTTTTCCAGCAGCCAGTGTAATGAACACCACAAAGAATTAGAGACCAGACACTAAAAATCATTAGATTTCTACATAGAGAAGGGGTTTGCATGAATCCTATTTGGTACCAATAAGAGTAGTAATGCTGCTTGCTGAGGACAGAGGGAGTCTGATAAATCACTATGTTCCTGGAAAGCCATCATTTGCCAAAAACAACTGTAAAACCTGCAGGTAGGACATTCATAGGTAATAGAATCCTCCATCTACAAATTCTCCATTGGTAATTTTGTCTTCCATTACTCAATGAGGACAGCAAGTAATTGTTTAGATGGAAGTCAGCAGTGTGTGTGCAAACACTGCCCTGGGGAGTGGTGCAAGTACATTATTCCAAAGAAAATGGTTCACTTGTCAGCTTATTTTCCAAGGATGCCTCTTCACTGGTCAGAGAATGGTGACAGTTAACTTGGTCCTGAGAATTGCCTTGCCTGAGCTAGCCTTTTTGTCCAGGATGAACTAAGTCAAGCTGAAGCCACAAGACACCTCAGAACCCAGAAGATTATAACTAGAGTTGGTTGCTCTTGACACATGTTCATATAACTCCTCAGTCTTCACTGGTGCATAGTGGAGGTATGTGGTACACACACACATTAGGGTAAAGAAAGTAAGATGGACATCTGCCTCAAAGGAAAATTTTAAGTACTGTAATAACATAAGCAATTGGCAAGTGCCTTAAAAGAAGAGCAGACAAACACTATAAAGGAAATTCATTTTAATCCACTTGAAAAGGATCCATTAATTAATTTAAGGAAAGCCACAAATTGTTTCTAGAGTAGATGGAGACTTCATAGTCAGAGCCTCTCCTGTTCATCTTCAGGATTCAGCTTGTGGAGTCATCCTCATCACCACTTTCCACACAGTGTGGCTTTAGGACCTGTGTCAGTTCCCACAATAATGGATCTGAAATCCATGCATGTGTTTCCATACTTTCAAGTAGCTTTTTATGTCAAAATGTACTTTTGGCCAAAATTGTCTTATATTGGTACCATACCGGAACAAAGCTCATCAAAGTTGCTCAATATACTTTGAATTAATTAAATGATTGAAAAGTAAGTGAAGAA
Source organism: Castor canadensis (assembly GCF_047511655.1). Classification (NCBI taxonomy): domain Eukaryota; kingdom Metazoa; phylum Chordata; class Mammalia; order Rodentia; family Castoridae; genus Castor; species Castor canadensis. The sequence goes on along the minus strand of NC_133400.1, from coordinate 44,639,702 downwards.
CTAGATAGCAGGTAAAAGTGTTCCAAAAGGGAAAAACATCCTACAGCCATTCTACCAGTCTTTTCTCAGCAATGCACTTTCAATCAGAAAATCATTTTGAAAATCAATTTATAATTACCTATCCCATGCAATAATACATAGGTTATCTAGAAAAGAATCACTGGAAATTTCTAAATCAATATATGAAATAGCTCTGTAAGGGTGAGTGTATGTGCAAGAGCTACCCTTGCTTGTCTATACCGAATAGGCAGTCTAGCTGAGGAAACAGTTGAGTATTGGAAAATGTGTCTGCAGCTTAATCCTGCTCTGTGTGGGAGTGGAGTCACCTCCAGGTATCTCTGGATTGCCAACAATTTACCCCAAGCAAATAAAAGTAAAGACTCAGGGATATTTGGGGACCAATTCCATGGGGGAAAATTACTGGGAGGCAAAATTATATTAAAGTATTTGTGATTATGCACATGGCTGTAATATCAGGGAGGTAGGATCTAAGTATAACTGTAACTAAGAAATCCAAGATTTACTGATCCTATGACATCCTGTTTTCTGTCAGAGTATAGCATGGGCCTGCAGAAGAAGGAAGAAAGGAAGGAGGGAGGGAGGGAGGAAGAGAGAAGAGGAAATGCAGGATTATAAATAAATTAGAATAATAACAGCATTTGGCAAGAAGCAGTATAAATTCAAGCAACATATTTTTCTAATTCTATTTAATTAGAACATATACTTCTTAAATGAAAGTTCATGGGATCCATCTCCAATATGGACTCATCCTTTTGGGAAGAGTTTTTAAACAAGCCAATAAGAAAGGAATATACGGATCCCAAACTTCCATACAGAAATAAAATCTCTGGAAATGGAGCCATATCTCATTTTATCTCATACACATTAAAGTTTAGGTAATACTCAAACAGTATGAAGAAGAGTCAATAGAATCTCCCAATCTTCCCTGTGCTGTCTGTAACAGCTGTAGTGCAATCTATTCCATTTCTCACATACAATAATCAGAGTCATTTCAGGAAGTGGAGCCCATGTGTACAGATTATCAGGAAGAAATATAATGCAGAACAAGAGCAGCTTTTTATAATCATCAGAATGATTGCACAAGTGAGCCTTATTCTGTCCTCTTGGAAGACTGAATCTCAGAGGGCTTTGCACACTGCTGTATCATGGAATGAAGAATATCAAGAACCACTAAATGAAAACCCACTGCCCAGTGTCTGATTACAGAAGCTTGTATAACTCCCAGCACTCACAAAATAGGTCGTGAGAGGACATTGAAACTCTGAACTTGCTACTCAGGAAACTGGGGAAAATCCCATAGAATAATACTATACTGTAACTTTCTGGTTGAGTAAAAATATTGAAAGAAGTTATAATGCAATGTTTGGCTCAATTCCCTTTATAAATATCAAAATAAAATACAGCATGTATCCAGAATCTCAGTTCCAAGAGAATGTTAGAAAGGTTAATTTTAGTTGTTAGACTTTGCAGCAGAGGTTGTATTAGAAGGGATAAGAGAAAATCAAGCAAAGTCACAAGTGTACTGTATTCAAATGCTTCTGTCTACCCACACTGAAAACCTAAGGGAGTGATGTCAGGGACAATGATAGAGGACAAAGACCTGTGGATCCATCTTCCCATCTAGACAATAATTACACTAGCAGAAACATCCCAAAAGTACTTATTTTAGACCTCTGGTGTCTTCATAACTGAAATAATGAGGGGATGATTTGGCTGATAAGTTGTGTTAATTTGGGTCAATTTCAATGACTTTACTCTGCCTGCTTTAATCTCCATGGCAGACAGATGTGCCCATGGTGTTGCTGGAGCCAGGGTCCTCAGTGTTGGAGCTCTATAGTCTGTTGATTATGGCCTCTCCTAGCTGTGGTGCACCATGTAGGCAGAGGAACTGGTTTTAAGTTTAATCTCAGTGCTAAGGAGCTTTGAGGAGATTTAAGTGAACACACCTGTTCCTTTCTTTCTCCTTTTCTCATTGTCCTCTTTTGAAATCCAGATTTTAAAGGATTAGGATATTCAAAAGAAACACTAAGTGATGGCACTTGTACAGCTACCTCAGGTGCCCAGCAAAATATGAAGAGTCAGCCAAGACCTAAGACCTTAAGCTTCCACCAAAGGCTAGCCCTCAGAACAGAGGAGAGATCTTCCACAATTAAACAAAAAAGTCTTGGAGAAGAGGAAAATCCAGTCCCAATGTTTCCTCACTACATGAATAAAATGTGTAACAAAAAAAAAATTCACAAGATATCTAGACAAAGAGGAAAATACAGACTATTTAAGGAACAATATAAATTGAACTATCCATAATAAAGCCAAGATGTCAACTGTCCTAGACAAAGTTTTAAAACAATTGTCTTAGGGATTCAAAAACAGTTGAAGAAGAAAACAAAATGAGAGTAAAAAATTGGAAATATTTGGAAAGAAATATAATTTGAAAGGAATTAAAAAGAAATCTGGAGCTGAAAAATACAATAACAGGTATAAAAAAATTAACCAGAGAAATAAAAAAGGAGATATGAACAGGCAAAAGAAAAAAGAAAAAAAAAATCATGAACTTACAGAGAAAACAACTAAAATTATTGAGTCTATAAAAGAGAAAAATAAAAAACATGGAACAAACATAAGGAAGATGTAGGACACGATCAAGAGGACAAACATATACTTTCTACAGAAGAGAGAAAATTTCTTGAATACATAAATTACTTAAAATGATCAAAAAAAAAAAGAAAATCAATTCAATTGCAACAAAGAAATAAAATTAATAATCATAAATTTCGTGACAAATAACATTCCTGAACCAGATGGCTTTACCAGTGAATTCTACCAAATATTTCATTAATGTTAATTTTTCTCAAACATTTTTCAAACAATTGAAGAAGGGGAATACTTCCTACAAAGCCAATATAACTCTGATACTAACAACATTCTATGAGACCAATATTACCCTGATACCAAAACTAAAGACATCACAAGAAAGAGAATTAAAGACCAATATTCATTGTGAATAAAGATGTAAAAATTCTTAACAAAATAGTAGAAATTGAATTCAACATCAGATTAAAAAGATAAATCAGTCCAAGAAGTAGTGGGAACTACACTGGAACAGATAGGTATAGGGAATGATTTCCTAAACAGAACTCAAAAGGCTCAGCATTTAACAGAAAGAATGAACAAATGGGTCTGCATCGAGCTAAAGAGCTTTTGCTCATCAAAGGACAAGTGACAGCCAACAGAATAGGAGAAAATCTTTGCCAGTTACTCATTCAATGAGGGACTAATAACCAGAATCTACAGGAAGTCAAAAGACTCATCCCCCAAAGAATCAACACCCGAATGAAGAAATAGGCGCATGACTTCAACAGGGAATTCTCAAAGGAAGCGTTATAAATGGCCAGTAAATACATGAAGAAGTACTCACTTCCTTGGTCATAAAAGAGATGCAAATCAGAACAACACTTAGATTTTGTCTCACCCCCACTAGAATGGCCATAATGAAGGGTAGTAACAATGACAAATGCTGGTGAGGATGTGGTGAAACAGGAGCCTTTATATACTGGTGGTGGGAATGCAAATTATTACAGCCACTGTGGAAAGCAGTATGGAGTTACTTCAAAAAACTAGAGTTAGAACTGCCATATGATCCAGTGATATCCCTCCTGGGCATCCACCCAAAAGAACAATATGGAGACACCTGTACACTGATGTTCATTGCAGCACTATTCACAATATCCAAGCTCAGGAAACACCCCAGATGCCCTACAACTGATGAATGGATCAAGAAACTGTAGTATCTCTACACTATGGAGCATTACTCAGTCACAAGGAATAATGATACGTGGTTTGAGGGTAAATGGATGCAATTAGAGGCCTTAATGTTAAGTGAAGTTAACCAGGTTTAGAAACTCAAAAGCTGCATGTTTTCTCTCATACATGGAAGATAGATCCAAAGATAAAAATATACACAAAAATAACCATGATCATATTCAAACTCAGAAGTAGAAAATATTCGTAACAATGGAACTATTCTATGAAACTAGCACAAAGAGGGAAAGGAAAAGAAAATGATAGAGCATCAGTAAAAACACATAACATAAGATGTGAAGGTAGAGAATATAAAGATAGATATTGAAAGCTGTTGAAAAATTTAGGCAGGAGGGAGGTAATGGAGTAAAGAAGAGTAATCGAAGGGATTAAACTGCCCAAAGTAAAGCACAACTTCAGTGGGCATAAATTGAGACACCACTTTGAATGTCAACTTAAAATATTAAAAATGAAAGCCAAGACTAAAATACGCACAGTGTGTCTGTGAAGAGGGGGTACTTGAGGGCGAGGCTAGGGTGAAGGAAGGCAATTAAGGTGGTGGTATATGGTTGATGGACTTCATATACCTATATAAAACAGAATTAAATTCATTTAGGGGATTCAGTGTCTAGGACTGACTATAATCCTCCATAAAAAGAGAAATTCACTATTTGGAAATCAAATGCCCCAAACCAATAAGAATCTGAAGAGCTACTGTATAACGTAGTGCCTGGGTTTAACAATATTCACTTCAAATGCATCAGGAGGGTTTATGTCATAGTAAGTGTTCTTGTCACAAAAAAAGACACAAGAAAAACTTTAGACCTGATATATATATTTATTATAATGATTGTGGTGATTGTTTTCTTGTTTTATATGCCCTGGATCACCAAATGTATACATTAACATATACAGATTTTTTGAAATATAATGTTACCCTCTTAAAATGATTTTTAAAAGGTTATTCAATGGTTAAAGGACAGTCTTCTCAACAAATGGGGGAAAGAAAATTAGACATTCACGTAGTAAAAACACAGTAGATTCCTCTCTAGTCTGATGGGTGCAAGATTTTCCTTTCTAAAAACTGTGTTATTCATAGCCTGCTCTGGAGTTGTTTGAGTTCCTTATGTATTGTACATGTTAACTCCATATCAGACATATGGTTTGCAAATACTTTCCCCAGCCTGTAGCCTGCCATTTCATTTTGTTGATGGTTTCCTTGACTGAGCAGAGGTTTTTGGTCTGATGTAGTCTTTATATCTTTATTTATTCTTATTTTTTCAGTAATTTTATTAATGTATATTTTTTGTATAATGGGGTTTCATTGTGACATTTTATACATGTGTACAATGCATTTCATCCCCTATATTAGTCTTTCTTATTCCCTTCACCTCTTGTAAAAATATTTTTAACAACATTTTTAATTCTATTTTCATACAAGAGTAGATAGTATTTCTGCTTATTCATCCATCCTCTCTCATTACCCTGAACTTTCATCCTCTCCTATGCCACTGGACACCACCTCCAAAAACCCCTGCTTTATATCATGTAAGAAAAGAGGAATGTACCTCAACATTTATCATAGTGAGGCTATAAATTACATATGTTAAACCAACAGTGGATATCATACTAAGTGTGGAAAAACTAAAACCATTTCTTCTAAAATAAGAAATAAGTCAAGGGTGTCTATTCTTTTCACTGTTATTTGATATAATGCTCAAATTCCTAGCCATATCAATAGAACAAGAAAAGGAAATAAAAAGGATAGAAATAAGCAAGATAGAAGTAGAATTATCCCTATTTGTAGATGATATGATGATATACTTAAAAGACTCTAAACATTCCACCAAAAACTCTCAGGTCTGAGCAACATTTTCAACAAAATAGGAGCATATAAAACCAACATACAGAGTCCAGTAGCTTTTCTCTATATTAATAAAGAACAGGCTGAGAAATAAATTAGAAAAAAAATTCCATTCATAATTACCTCAAAAAAATTAAATGCTGAGGACAAACTTAACTAAGGAGGCAAAACACTTCTACAATGAAGGCAATTAAATTGTTTTACTTTTGTGACTTGAGTTTCTGGTGCAATTTCCAGTTTTTGTTCTTACATTTAGGTCCTTTATGGGTTGATTTTTGGGTGTGGTTCATGCAAGGGTTCAATTTCCCATTTTTGCATGTGGAAATCCAATTTTCCCAGAACCATTTATTAAATACGCTAGCTACCCTTTCTCAATCATGTCCTCCTGTATCTCTGATAAAATAGTTACTATCTACATAAGTTTTGATGTATTTCTGGGCTCTCTATTGTGTTCAACTGGTCTACATGTCTGTTTTCACACCAGCACCATACTGAACTGAGTATTACAGCCTTGTGATGTGATTTTAAGGCAGGAAATATGATGTCTATAGCTTTGTTCTTTTTACTCAGTATTCTTTTGGCTATTCAGAGGCTCATGTTTTCACATGAGTTTTAGGATTATTTTTTCTGTTCCTGGGAATAATGTCCCTGGATTGTACCAAGTTTCTATATGGTTTTGGGGCAATGACACTTTAGTAGCATGGCCCATAAATATGAGATATTTTCCATTTTTAATTTCTTATTCAATCTTTAATTAATATTTTTAATTTTCAATAGATACAGATTTCACATTCCTGGATTAATGTATTCCTAAATAGTTTGTTTCCTTTTGACAATACTGCAAATGACCCTATTGTCTTAATTTCTTTTTAGCTAAGTTATTACTTAGGTATTAAATGCTTTGTATGTGTCAGTTAATTAAAGATAAAAAATATTACTTATTTTTATATTCTAATTTTGTATCCTGCAACTGTAATAAATTTGATTATTCATTCTAACTGGTTTTTGGGTGCTCTTTGCGTTTCTTTACATACAGGATTATATCATTGCAAAAAAAGATAAGGTTCCTTCCTGCTTTCTGATTTAGATGTCTTTTATACTAGGAATTGTTTTCTTGACCATTTTTGAAGCATTCCTTGTAGGTAGCCAGAAATACAGTGGAGTTTTGAGGGTTGATATTACATCTTGCAACTTTCTGAAGTTGTGTGTTAACTGTAGTAGCTTTCTTGTGGATCCTTTGTTGTTTCCTACACATAGGGTCATATCATCTACTAAAAGAGATGACTTTGCTTCTTTCAAATGCCGATGATCTTTTTCTTACTTAATAGCTTTTTCTAGAAATTCTAGGAGAATATTGAATATAGTTGTAAAAGCAAGTATCTTTGTCTTGTTCCTGATCTTAGGGGTAAATCATGCTGTCTTTTCATGATTGAGTATGATATTAGCTGTGATTTTTTTCATAAATGGCCTTCATTGTGTTGAGGATATTCACCTCTATTCATACTCTGTTGAGTGCTTTTATCATGAAAAATTATCTTATCAAGTGCCTTCTGCACATCAAATGAAGTGATTCTGTGATTTTTTTTTCCCCTTTGGTATGTTAATGTGAAATGATATATCATCATATTAGCATAACAATATCACATTTATCATTTATTGATAATCTTCTGTGAACCATCATGCAAACACAATTAGTCATGTGACTTATCTTTTTTTTTTACTTATATTGTACATTACTTACATTTCCCCATGGTCTCTCACCTCAGCCCCTCCCCACCCCACCCAAAGCAATTACAAGTTCATGGATATGGAAAGAAAAATTTTTGTATAGAGGTCATTAGGTATGCTAGTGGTGGGTGCCATTTCACCCCATCTTCTTGATCCAGCCCCTAGCACTCTGTAGTCATATTAGAAGTTATAGTATGTACTAATTAATGTTTCAGAGAAACTTATGGGCTTAGTCTGCTGTAATATAGGTATACAGGTCAAAAGTATTTATGTGTAGAACACTGCTGATGAATAAGCATTCAGAATGTTCCCAGCCAGTGTTGCTAGCAGAAGCTTGGTAAAATCTGATTATAAATGCATATGCAAAAGTGAGCATTTCAGTGAAGGAAAATTGTTTCTACCTATAGGATATAATTGCCAAATTTGAGTAATTGATGTTGGTTGATAGGTGTCTTCCATTCTACTTTGCATCTAGGAATTTCAGTTAATGTCCATTATCTTGGTATAATTATCAACAGTTTAACTTCTCTAAAAATGTTCTCATCAAGAGATAAATTATATTTTCAATTTCCATACTGGGGATCCAGCTTTGGTTTATTCTTTGGGCAATTTGTAGAAATTGTGCTAACCACATCACCCTTAGCCCCAGGAAGTCAATATTTTTAGCCTTTTCAGAATGTGCTATGGCATCATCCGTGAGGATAATATTTAATTTAACACTCCAGGGTTAAGTCATGATAAACCTTAGATTCCATTTCTATGCCAATAGCCAATCCATCTCCTAAATCCTTATCTTGAATAAGAGATTTATTCTGGATAATCTGATGTAATAATTTGTATTACTTTTCTATTGTGTGTCATTGATAATCAGATTCTCATTATTCATCAACATGTAAATCCACAGTGTGTTTGTCCCATGTCTAGAAGAATAATCACCCAGAACTTCATCATTCAAAGTATTGGTCATTCATTGCTCAGGGAGCAATATTTTATTAATCAAGGATTTTTATAGATACAGAATTCACTACAATTATTTAAGGAAGGGATGACAATACATTTGTGCTTACAAAGACCTTGGACTTGTGTGACTAGGTCTTAGTTTGGGAAGGAAAATCTCCCAAATTAACTCATCATGAGAACCACTGTCTATGAACTTGTAAATTTGGGGCATTTGAATTCCAGTATTGGAACTTTTGAGTATAAGATCAGACCACAATAATTGAAATTCAAGGATCTGAAATCAAAATCAGAAATCCTCATCATGCTGCAAACACAAATTTCTTTCTATCACTAGTGAAGCTAGTGGCCAGTGATGAAAACCTGAGTCATCTACTCCCACTTTCACACCCAGAAATGAGAAACTGGACCTTGGAGTCCTACTGCAAGAAGGAAAAGGCAAAGTACAACAGCAGCAAAATGAATGAGAAAGTCCATCTTTGCAAACCTGCTCCATAAGTGTAAATACAAAACAAAGCAAACTATGGCCTCTTTGTGATGCCTATGTTCTAATTTCACAGAATGCATCTAACTGTTGAAACTTAATTTTTATCTAGAACTTTTGCTGCCCCAAATTATGGGAGTATGTATCTTTTCTTTTAGTGTTCTTCAGTAGAGAGATACATTGTACAAGAGAGAGAGAATGAATCCTTAATGCCAAGAGATAATCGTCACCTACACACACCAAATGGAAGCACATGTTCTCAGATGTCATCTTGTGTTTTGTCTGTGAACTTTTTAATGCTGGTGCCACAAATTAAACAGAATGCATGTAATGTAGAAAGACTCAAGAAAAGACTATTTCTTGAATTAAATTGGCAAATTAGGTGGAAATATTTACAAATATACAGCTAAATATATACAGTAATAAAAATGATGGTTTTTTACAATGAAAATTGTGAATGGGATGAGGTAAAATTTAAACCATGCCATACATTGGATAGATGAAGAAGTCAGGACTGCCTTGACACAAGCAAATATTCAGTGAATGGATATAGTGACATGATATAAAGACGTACTTGTTTTTACATGCCTGAATAATTTCTATATGGAAAAAGATTTTATAGAATTAAACAAAAGTAGGTAAAAATTATAGCATGATAGGAGTATACATTTTAAGAAACAGTCTTCAACTCAATCTGCAAAATAGATTTCAAACTTCTAAAAGCTTCTGGTGAGGCTGCCTGGTGCTATGTATTCTACCTCTCCAGGTTAGTGAGTACAAGATCAGGACAGAATGGATGGGGCCTCATTCTGCTGTCTCCAGGAGACTTACTGTAAGAAATACTCCCAATGCATTCTTTCAAAGTTGTTTTCCTGGAATGCTCCTAAAGTTATCTTGAAAAAAATTTACTCTAAGATCAAATACATTTATAAAATCCTAACTACCACCCATATTTAGTACAGAACTCTTGGAAATTTGAGCATGCTGATCAAAATTATAAATATCCAAAAGGATGGATGAGTACAAGGACTGCTTCCAGAATCCACCTGTTTGCTTGTGTTTTGTCTCTGTGAGCATCTGGGAGTGTGGTGTCCAGTGTCTTTGGCATACTAGGCAAGTGCTCTACCACTGAGCCCCTGCCCTTGGTATTTTGAGACAGGATATGTCCTCAAACTCTGTATCATTCTGCTTCTACCTCCTAAGTGTTGAGATCACAGGCTTGTGCCACCACATCAGGTTTTGTGTTTGTTTTTATTGGAGGTCACCATTACAAAATAAATAAATACCTTCAGGAAAAAGATATTTAGCTTTGAGGAAAGAAAAAACAATGAGAAAATTTTCTCTTATGATGCAAATAGCATGTCGAATATACAAGATGAAAAAAATGAGAGAGAAGAAGGAGAAGGAAAAATAAAATGCAAAGTGCAAGGAAACAAAGAAGGACCAGGAGGAAAAATTAAAGATAGTGGAGGATTGATGGTTGGATTCCAGCACAGACTTCCCCTTTAGAATGAGTAAGAGGTTTTTTTTTCCTTGAACATTTTTATATTTTTATTATAGAATATAGGACATATTCCAGAGAAAGCAGGATACACCCTGGAGGTGCAAACTTTCAAGACTCCCATAAATCTTTTAAGCCCATCTCAGTGTTCATTGCAAACTCTTTGGGATGATGCAGATGTTCCTAGCCAGCTATGCCATTTACACACAGCTGGAAGCCTGGACCTGCCTGCAGTCTCCTCAATCTTGGAGCTCTGCTCTCCAGCAGCTCTAATGATTAAGAGGCACTGTTCTGAAGGACAGGGTTTTTCTTTTGTTTTCTTTTCTTTTTTTTTTCACAGTATTTACTACCTAGCAGAATGGGCAATTCTGGAGAGCCGCACTTTAATAATTCATTGAAGAAGAGGCTATACTGAAACATGATGCACTTCATGGCTACTTAAGAAAAAATCCATCTTGAAGAAAAGTATGCTTGTTTAGGCAGCAGTTTTTCCAGCAGCTAGTGTAATGAACACCACAAAGAAATTAGAGACACAGACACTAAAAATCAGTAAATTTTTACACAGAGAAGGGGTTTGCATGAATCCCACTTGGTACCAAATAAGCAGCAGAGTAGTAATGCTGCTTGCTGAGGATAGAGAGAGTCTGATAAATTTCTGTGTGCCTGCAGAGACATCAGTGGCCAAAACAACTTCGAAACCCATAGCTAGGACATCCATGGGGTAATAGAACCCTCCATCTACAAATTCTCCACTGATATTTTTGTCTTCCATTAGTAAGTGATGAAAGCAAGTAATTGTTTAGCTGGAAGTCAACATTGGGTATGCACATACGGCCTTGGGGAGTTATGCAAATATATTATTCCAAAGGTAAAGTTTTGGTTCTCAGCTTATTTTCCAAGGATGCCTCTTCACCATGCAGGGAAAGATGATAGGAAACTTGGACCTGAAGAATGTCCTGTCTGAGCCTTCATATTTGTAATGCACACAGCAAGTTTTCTGGTGGCTTCTCATACAATATTACTCTAATACTCTGCACTAGTTGTACCATAAGTACGCATCTGCAATTTCTGTATATTATTGGTCTATTTCAGGTGCAATCTCTACAGTGCCTAACATTCTGGGTCACAGAATTGAATTGGTGTAAGAGCAGAAAGGAAGAAAAGTAGAAAAATTTTCATACCTGAAGTTCCATCAAAGTGTCTTGTATACAGGAACACAAACAAACCTCTTCTCAAATGTATAAGGGCACAAAAAGGACACTCCATATTTGATATAGGTTCAGCATTTTGGACTTTTTCTTCTTTAAAAATACACTGAAATCTGTACTTTTACTCTGAGAGACTTTCAAAGCTATGAATAAAAACGCCAAGTATCTAGGAAATTATTCTGTGAATTTCCATTTTTTAACTGTGAAATATTTTCTGATTTCTCCCTGTCCTTTCCTCAGTTCTCAAGATAAGGAAAAGGAAACCTGCAAAGGTAAAGCATGCATCTGGGCATTTGGAAATACAATACAAACATTCATCTTGTTTGCCACCTTTTGCTATTGAAGGGGTGGGAATGAGAAGCTTTTATATATGAGGAAATATAAACAGATGAGTGTGAGCATTGGTTAGAGTAGAGAGAACCTGATGGTATTTAGGGTTCAAAAAAAGTCATGAATTGGAAGAAAGAGTTTTCTCTGAAATATTAGGAAAATAGTGTAGAAGACAGTTACATATTCTCAAGTTATTTCATTTCATAGCCTCGCTATGATAAGCTGCATTCTTATTGATTGATCCTTGACCAAGAACTGCTAATCAGGCCAGTACATATTGTATATCCAATGTGTGCATGTGATGAGGACACACTGCAGGGAGCACGGTATGAGCAAGTTTCACTGTGGGGACTTCCCAGGATGCATGTGCCCAAGCTTTGATGGTGCAGGCCACTCACTTGGCACACCTCTTGATGCAGTCAAGACAGTCCATAATATGAGTGGTGTGAGGCTGCTGCTTGGGATACACAGTAGATGTTTTACAATAACTTCTGTTCAAATAATTAGAAGGAGTGCACTCTAAAATTGCAATCAAAATACAGTATAAAAAGTGCACCAGTAGCATAATCATTTATTATCTATCAAGTGTTAATACTATACACAATCGAATGTTCCACACTTTTATGTGACTGGCAATGCATGAGGTTTGCTTACACCAGCACCACCAAGAACACATGAGTGATGTGTTGTGCTGTGACATAACTATGGATATGTCAGTGGACAGTAGGAATATTTTAGTTCTATTGTAATCTAACAGGACCACCATCACAAAAGTGGCTCACGACTTAATTTGATTCCCTTGCAACTCTACTCATAGGCTGGAAAACTGACTGCCTTTGCTTTTGTATTTTACCTGCCAGCCATGATCTGTGCTTTGCTATAAATTTGAATTATTGATGTCAAGTCGCAGGCCTGAAATTCTGACTCCTACTTTTTAGATAAAACTTCTTAAAGAGATTTAAGTCAGAAACTTCCAAGCATTCCTTATCTCCAAGATGCTGATATTGTAACTGGTTAAAGAGAAATCTCTGTCAGATCTTCTCCCACCACTTGCCCAGGAGACTTCCCTCAATTGGTGAAACATGCTTTCCTTGACTCAATATCCATCAAACAACAGTGGAGCTGAATCTCCATGGAAAGTTATTTCTCATTGCAGAAGTTGAATTTTCTTCCTACGCAATGGAAGTGGACAGTGTAACCTACAGTAGACTTAATTACAGCTTTCTGAGGCACAGCAAAATGTAGCTGCAGCATGACCACATCTATAATGATTGTCAAATTGCTTTAAATATGTTAACAGTAAATACTTTGAGAGGTTTTATAATTAAGCAAGCCTCAGATAACTTTAAGAGATAAAAGCAATGTAATATGTGTTCTATTATCACTTATTTAAAAGTCTTAAATATTTGTCTAATAAAAAGTACACAGGATTGGTAGGTAGATAGTGAGATGCCACCAAGAGCCAGTAAGCATGGAAACTGAACCTGAATACATTGAACTCTTGTGCCACCTTCACACTCAGTGCTTGAACTCCTGAAATGTCTCCAGGTCTCAATTTCTTATTCTCAAAAATGGCAATAATAATAGCTAACTTTGCTCAAACCAAAGGTTTTCTTTCACTTACTGATTAAAATGATGCAGGAAAAAGCAATTTTTAAAATGCTAATTCAATATAAACATTTCATTCTTCAGCACTATGAACTGCCTGAAAATGGTTTAAAAGCTAACTTGAACAAATGTACTGTTCTGATTACCTTATATAGTTATTTAAAGACATATTTTCCTCATCAGGCCTAGGAATGGAAATTGGTGATTCTTTTCTTTGCCACAGAAAGTAATTTAAGGCTGACATGTGCTGTTCCTCCTTGTCAACTCTCCCAGGCATAGTTAGTACAATGCTGGTCACCATGTCCAGCATGACTTTGATGCTCCTGTTTCTGCTTCTTAAATTGCTCTCTAAAAAGAACCTGTGAGAGAATGGTAAATTCTCCCAGCAATGAAAGCTGAGACAGAATGCACCAGGAGTCTAAGGGGCATCCAAGGACACCCAAAGAAAGGGGTTACCATTCAGTTTCTCATTGCAGGAATCCTGAGAGCCCTAGTTTCCCAGCCTCCCTTACTGCTGACTTCATAGAGAGATGTGGTCATATTGTAACTTAGGTAGAATTCACCTTCTCATCTCTGTCTCCATTGCCTGCATTTGGGCTCTCATTTCCTCTCCTGGATTACTCACTCCATGCTCTGTCTCCTCTCTGGCCTCTTCTCAAACCATCCTTGTCTGTTCTTCCAGCTTGTTGTAAAACATCAAGTTAGTGAAGTCACTCCCTCATTTGAAATCTTTGAAATTGATTCAGTTTGCCTCAGAAGAAAATCTAAAGCAGTTACCACAGAGGAAGTGTCCTCTGATGGTCTGTCCCTTGCTTCCCTTTATCACCACACATGCTTCCTCCACACTTCAGCTACTGAGGTCCTCCTATACTTTACAGGAAGGTCTCCACTCATCAATTTATAAAAATATACTTAACAATTTACACAAATATGATTCCTATGCCAGAAACCCTGTTTAAACTGTGTAAGTCAGTGGGTCTTGATATTTTATCCAAGTTGCACAGCTGGCAACCTTGCCAATTGTTGAACATCTCCATCATCAAAAAAGAAACTCTGCACCCTTGACTTCCATCCTTCTCTCATCTCACCATCTCCCCAATCCTTCTACAGCCAGCCATCTACTTACTACCACATAGACATTTTGTTTTGGAAACTATTCTTATCAATGAATAGTCTTGCTCAATCAGTTGAGCAAATAATTTTATTTCAGTAATCTCCATTCTAGCCCATTTACCTGTAAGTCTATCCTTGTGCCAATGTCTTTATTATTGTTATTTCATTGTAAGAAGTGAAACTGAGAGTTTTGTATCTTCCTACTTTGTTAGACATTTTTAAGATTTAAAAAAATTAATTAGTTTATTTCACTAACATATATTAACAGTATATATTTATAGGATTCACTGTGATATTTCCATTCATGTATCAGCATACATTGATCATAATCTTCCATCCTTCTTCCACCCCTCTCCTCCTGAAACTTCCCAGTCCCTAGTAACCACTAGTCAAGATTGCTTTTATTACTCAAAATAATTCCATATTCTTTGCAATTCCATGTACATTTTATAATCAATTTTCAATTTCTACAAAAATTCATCTATAATTCTAACAAAGATTACATCAAATCTGAATATCAATTTAAGAAGTACTGGGGTTGGCAGAGTGGCCCAATTGGTAAGAGTGGCTTCCTAGCAAATGTGAGGCCCTGAATTCAAACCCCAGTGCCACCACCCCCCCAAAAACAGTATTATCGTCTTCACATCATGTAATTTTCTGATCCATGAGCATGGGATGGTTTTAAATTTTTCACATTTTTCATATTGTTCACCAGTGATTTATAGTTTTGAGTGTGAACATTTGTATTTCCAGGGTTAAATTTATTTCTATATATTTTATTCTGTTTACACTGCTATAAATGAAACTATGTTTTTAACTGTATTTTAACATTGATAATTTCAATGTACAAAAATACCACTGATGCTTAAATTGGTCTTATGTATCCTTACAACACTTGTTTCTTCATTGTAATCATATTTTTCTGGACACAATATACAAGGCCAGGCTCTCTGCAAATACAGAAAAATGTTGAGTAGAATTGGCTAGACTGGACATCTGTGTCTTTTCCTTGAACTTGAAGGAAAATATCCAATTTTTAGCAGTAAGTATTTTGTTACTATGTATTTTTCATAGATAACCTTTACCAAGTTGAAGATGTTCCTTTTATTATACTTTGTTGAATGTTTTTATCATAAATTGTTTTTGGGTTTTGTCAAATGATTTGCCTGCACTTGTGGAGATCATGTTGTTTCTGTTTCTCTTCTATTGATGTGATATATGATTTTCAGGTGCTAAACTAACTTTGCATTCCTGATGTAAATAGCACTTGGTCATCGTGTATGTTTCTGTATTCAATTTGATAGTGCTGTATTGTGAATTTTTGCATCTATAGTCATAAAAGTTACTGCTCTTTATTATCCTTTTCTTTTCTTCTCTTTCTTGATTTTTCTTTTATGATACTAGGGATCAAACCCAGGGCTTCACTCATGCTACGCAAGCACTCTAAAGTTAATATAAAATGTTTAAAGGCAGCATTAGGCCAAATTTAACAGAAGGATTAATTTCTTTCTAAGCATAGCCATGACAGAATCCTATAGGTTTTGAGATGCTATTTCACATTATGTCTTTATTTTCATTTATCTCAAAATATTTTCTAATTTCTTTTTTGAATTTTTCTTTGACCCATTGTTTGTTTAGAGTATATGCTTAATGTATACACATTTAATTGACTTTTTCAATTTCTTTCTGTTAATTCCTTATTGAAATTTATTTTATGACTTAGAATATGAATTATTCTGGAGGATACTCCATGTGCACAAGAAGAAAATTTATCATGAGATTATTTGATAAGGTGTTGTATATATGGCTATTACATTTATTTGGTTTAGAGTATACAACTCTTCTATTTCTTGATTATCTTCCTAGTCATTCAATAAATTATTAAAAGTAAGATATTGAGCTCTCCAACTATTTTTGTTTGTGTATTTCTCCTTTGATTTATGTCAGTTTTTGCTTCATGTATTTTGGTGTTCTCTTATTAGGAACATGTATGATCAAAATTATTGTATTTTCTTGATGGATTTTTACTATCTTATGTGATACAATGCAGGATAAGACAAAACAAATACATTCATGTGACACAGAGATGGCTAAAACAAGGTGGGGTGTGCATGTTGTGGGCTTTTACACAACTCTGAATACGCCTTCAGCACTAACAATCTTTATTTATACCTATGCATATGCTTTTCACCCCACTAGAATATGCATTCTCTGATAATAGAATTGTGTGAGTCTTCTTTATTTGTCTACTAAGTGACTTAGATCACTGCATTTCAGATTAAGATAATGTTAAATGATGGATGGTTGGATTTGAAGATGCCCATTGTGAAGAGAATGGAGAATGTAAGGAAAGAACAGAAATTATAATTCACTCTTCTGAAGGTTACCATGTGCCAGTAACACACTGACCTTCTTCAATCATACAATTATTTCCATGGCATGCTTGTGTAAATTTGGAACTAGTCAGGATACCTGACTTTTAATGATTTCTCTGGCACTGCTTACATGAAGAAATCACATAATCTTGCATAACCTCAATTTCTTCATTATTGTACATCTTGTGTCCCATGGGACTTTGTAAAATAAGAGAAGTAATGAATAATAAGTGCTACAGGATGTGTAAATGTAAGATGATTGTATTGGAAATCCACATTCTCAAAAGATCTTGGTCCTTGGGTTTCAAATGGAAGAATCCAAGCAGAACACGTGGATGGGGTTAGGTAGAATAGCTTTATTGACAAGGGGAGTCACCTGCTCTGCCAGGTGAGGGAAGGGAAGAAGGCCAGAGTCACTTGGTAGGTCACTTGGAGGAGGGGAGACAGTATGTCATCACCTGGCTCCTCTCACCTGTTGAGCCAAGAGGGGGAGCAGTCCCAGACTATACTTAACCAAACTTGCCTCAAACTCCCCCTGAGGGACAATATTCCAAAACTTCTTTTTTGGGGTTGTTGAGGGAGGGTCATCCAACTTCGATAGCTTCGAGCTGACAAGAGGATGTAGACACTACCTAACAGGAATATTGTCTCTTTCCTATCGCTGTCTGTGGGGGCTTGAACAGTGAAGATTTTTGTTTGAATATTTGTTCAACCTGATCAAGTTTGCTCCTGGGCATCCCTTCCACCTCTGGAAGTTGATGGCCCTGCCATGTAATGGTTTGGGTGTTAAAGGCTTTTATCTTGGAAGACATAGATCTGGTTTAGAAGGCATGACCTGAACATCAATAGGGTTAGGAGCATCAGAAGGTACCCCACCAGGGGTTAGGTGTTCTATGGGGATAGGGGTTAATGCAATTAGAGAGTAAACCTCAATGTGTCAGTTCTGTACAGAAAGAAGACACACAATGTCTCTAAGCAGAATTTAGATACCACTGAAAGTTATATTGCCTTTTCTTAAACAGAAGGCCTTGGCCAAAGACATGAGTTTGCCTTATATCAGAATCCTAGAAAGCTTAAATATTAGAGCACATGCATGAGAGCCCCCCCTTTTAAAATTGTTTGGCTTTGGTTACTTTTAGAGGTATAACTGGCATAATTGACTCCATCTGGATCTGGAGAGGTCCCTTCCTTTGTGAAGTCCTTTTGAAATGTTTTGGGTGGCTGAACACCACTTGTTCCTCTAAGAAGTTGGGGGACACTGAATGCTTGGGGGTTGCAGCCTCTTCAACTCTTTCTCTGAAGTGTTGTTTATGAATATTTTGCCAATTTGTCAGTTTTTGTCCCTCTTTGGAGGAGTGGCTTCGCCTGGAAAGTCAAAAAAGTCATATTTTGTCCCACAGAGGAGGGAAGTAACACATTGAACAGATCAGAAATCCCTGCCAATGAAATCTTTTTGTCCAAATTGAGCAACAAAGAGATGTATTTTTAAAAAATGGTTCTTAGGCTGGGCCTAACTTGTCACATGGGGAGATACTGTCAACTTTAAATCTCTGTAGATTGTTAGCATATACATTTATAAAGTTTTTACAACAAAAATACAAACTGCCTCAATACTTAGCAACATCTATCCTGGTTGATTCATATATAATCATTTTCAGAGTCATTTCTCTTGGGCTTCCCTGTAAATGTTTTTGAAGGATCAGAATTGTAATGACAAAAATTAAAGTAACCATGACTAATTACAATTTAAACCTTAAATTTTGGTTAGGTAAATTAACAAGTACTGTCCATACAGTACTGACAATTGAAAACCCTAACTTTTTCAATGGTTAGGGGTAGTCTGTGTTAGTAATTTTAAATATACCTTGTTTTGATGCTTAATTTTATGCCATATACATTATTTAGCAAACAGATGTCAGGTAAACTAAGGTTTATCTGACAGACAGATGTCAGCCCTACATGGTAGAACTTTTAGCTTTTGTTATAAAGAGCAGAAATGTGAAACACCTTATTAGATAGACTGTACCTTAGCTAAAAGAACTGTAGCTCTTTACATGTATTCATTTTTATCTCTGTAAAAGATTTTGTAACATGATTTTGCAAGGCACTAGCAGTACTTATTTTTAGTGTTATTAGAAAAATACCTCAGGGATTAGGCAGGATGCAAAGGATAGTCCATAATTTTAAATGGGCCATATAGAGAGATAGTCATCTTTTTTTTTGGTTAGTAGTATTAAAGCACCTCCCAGTACTTAATGATACAGTCATGTAGATATGTTGGCTTCCCCTATGCTCACTGGTGGAAAGAAAGAGATGGAAGGAAAGGGAGAAAATTCATTCACCCCTCCACCCATGTATGAAAGCTCCTGAATGAAATTCCCTATGTTCCTGATTGGAATTCCTTATGCAGACTGGTGGAGAGTTAGAGAGAAGAACAGTTTCCATCAAACATCTCTGGAGCAAAAAATTGGCAGGGTACCCTGTTTGTGAGTTAATCTTTCTCCTAAGGGTCCATCTCTTCCACCCCAGCATGAGGGTTTTTACATGGAATGTTGATCTTAAATGTTGACACAACTATTAAAACATCTGAACTATTATGCACTGGGCAAAGAGGCTGACACCAAAACAACATGCAAAATGAAAAGATAACAATATTTAGAGACAATCTGTTGAGTGGTAAAAGGAATACATCTTTATGTGAACTGTTGTAAATACAGTACAAAATTAAATATTAAATCCAAAGTGAACCAAAGTTAAGCTTGGCTGATACAAATCCATCACTCATGGTCAGTTTTCATATTAGGCCGTGGGGTTGTAGTCAGCTTTTAATCTGAGAAAAATAAGGTCACATGTACTTTTTTCTCGAATAAACCAATTAAGGTTTTAAATGATTGGATATAGAAAGAGGGGATAGGGGATATGCATGAAGTTGGAGGACCCAATGACTGAGCCATGCCTTACATGTTGTTAAGAAATTAATTCTAGATTGCTGATGCTGGGACTTGGGACCCATAGCAGGGTTGTTGTTGACCTGCATGTAGCTCCTGGAGCACAAATATAACAGGTTCAGTCATTGGGAGTTGGTGACATGAATAATTTAGTGTTTCAGGACTAAATACTTTTTGTAGACTTTTAAAAACTTAAAGTTTTATTATCCAGTCTGGAAGGCAAGCTTTTGTTCGGTTTGGGTAAAATTTTGTATCAGTCTATAACATTCCAAATTCCTGACATTTATTTTGCTAGAATACATTTTAAATAAACAGTAGTACCTTAAATTTTGACCTCAGAAAGCTTTTAGGCAAACTTGAAAGTATAAACATACAAGCTTTAATACCTTAATTTGTATCTTGAAATAAACTTTGTAAAAATCCAAATTTAGATAACATAGTTTTAAATAAAGTTTTAGTAACCTTATACCTTAAAGGATTTAGAAAGAAAATTAAATTAACCAATCATTTCAATCGTAGCCATCTACAAGAACACATGAGTCAATGAACCTAATTATAAAGGAGTTCAATGTAAATTACACTCACGATAAAATGAAACAGATTGAGATTTTCGTCCATAAATTTTCTGTAGTCTTAAAGTACAGAATAGTTAGTCCTGATTGGGATTAGAACTTTAGATACCTTTTGAGACAGTTGTACATATTAACTAAAAAAGTGGCTTGAGAAATGTACTAAAAACATGTAAACACACACACACACACACACACACACACACACACACACACACACACACACCCTGGTGTTGGTGGCATTTGGGATGGGGCAGTAAGGCTCTGTTCCCTTTACTATTAGTATGTTTTCAGTTAGGTGTAAACTTTATACCCCCATCTCCTGGGGGCAAGTGGAAGAAGTTGAAGGGGCACAAAAGTCTCCCTACCCTCAGATAGCAGTTTATTTGCTCCCTGTCCATGCGGCTACTTCCCCTATTTTCTGAGCAGCTGTGTTTCCCAGGGCAGGCATCAGTCAGCCCCTCTGGATCAAGTTTTCTTTTTTTCTTTAAAAAAAAAAATGCATGTGGCTGGATGGGCTGAGTAAGGTGTGCCTGCCATTTGTTGTCTTAAAACTGCCTGTTAAGGGAGATAGAGAAGAGAAGAAGAGAAAGATGGGGTAAGGGGAGGGTGGAGAAACACAGCTCTAATGGCAGGGCTCAGCTATATATGGGATTACTGGCCTTGGTGTATACCTGACACCTCACAGTGAAGGAAAGGATGGGGGAGGGAATTAAAGGTTAGGGAAGGGAAGGTTAAGGAATGGGCAGCTAGCTTCAATGTGGTCTATGCCCTGGAGCAGGACCAGAGAACTCTGAAACCTGAACCCTGAACCCTGTGCCTTGGGGTACTCACAGGATCTCCTCAGTCCTGTGGGTGAATGTTACATCCTGCCAATCAGGGAGCAGCCCATCTGCATTGAGGCTTCAAATGAGTAACAACTATCAAGTGAATATCCCACCAGGAAGGTCCCATACCATCCAAGCCCTGAGTGGTGTTTAGTTCTAAAACATCAGGTGGTGAGGCTTGGGACCAGAGGACCAAGAAAGATGGATTGAAATAAAAAGGATTAGCAGAGATAGCATACTGACAACTCCTCTGTTGCTCCTGGTGCTATTTAATTCTTTGTTCAATATATCAGTGAAGTAAGTACAGATAGACTTTTTAAAAATGACTTATTTTCAGAATAAATGCAACACACCTATAAGTTGACTTTTTAAATAACTCATTAACTCAACAACTGTGAATTGAATATCATTGATCATATTAACAATTAATCATTTTAATCATAAGTGTATTTGTGATCACATTTAAAAAACAGGATACGTGGAATCTATCTGCAGGGAATTTAGAACCCAAGGTTAACTGTACCATCATGAAAGTGTCACCATTAAGACTGTAAAGCTGCATGTGACTGATCTGCCAGTGATGGTTTGTAAAGATCATTCCATACTTGTCCTTTATTGAAAGAGGTAAAGAATTTGTATTCCTTTGAGCCACATATTTTTATTTAAATAGAAATGTGCTTTTCATAGTACACTTCAGTACCTTATCTGCTCTTTGTCACCTAATGTATTTTTTTCCTATAGGAATTTTTTCTGCCGATATGGAAAAGACACCATATGTGTGTATTTATATATGCCAATATATCATATAAACACACATTTTATATATAATATACATATATATGTTACATGACTAAATGTGGCTACATTATAATATTACTTATATGATACATAAATATGTATATTATGTGCCAATATGAAAAATCTAAACTGTGAAAGGTATGTTCTACCTGAGGAATATTTGTCATACCTGGCTTAAAGTCAGTCACAGTGCACTAAACACGCTCATGTCTGGTTTAGTGTGAAGAACTGTCAAGTGTCTTTGCTCCCTGAGCTATGACAGGAGACACATGATCAGCATAACTGCCAAATGTGTAAAAGAGGATTGTGTTCACACACTTAGGGACATGTGTATGTAAATGCAGCCCCCTTTTCCAATGTTGCAGTATACATCCATTGTTGAAGCAAAACAAAGGCCAAAGAACATGTAGGAATCCGAGGCAACTCCAGACTTTGTGGATAGCATAAAAAATTGTTTCTCCTATATACAAAAGTATCATAAACACACAAGAAGAATTTAAATTACACACACAAATACACACACACAGGCACACACATTCTAGCAAATGACAATTGAGTCATTTGAAGTGAGGAAAGCAGAGACTTAAAACAATAATATCTTATGGTTACTGAGCAGCTGAGTCAGACATGGAGCTAAGTGAAACAGTGGGTGTATATCAGTCATTAACACAACCATATTAATAATTTTTTTATTGCACATAAAGATATTAAGATTCTGAGGGCTAAGAAACTCCTCAAGTGCATTGGCAAGTAAGCAGACTAGTGATAAACTCTGGTCCTGTGGAAGCCACAGTCTGTTCTGAAATATGAACTCCTTACTATAAAGGGGACTATATATCTATCTGCTCCCACCATGGTCTTTAATTTTACATGCACTTTGTGAAGCTTGACCTACATTCAGAATGTCTTAGTGTCAGTCATCAGCCATATTTTCTCATGCATATTCTAACACATAGCACACTTTTGAGTCTAAATAATATTCACACATATACACCAAATTACTGAGTGCAAGGATGTTAGGATGAAATCTTCAAGACTCAGACCTAAAATAAATGAGAAATAAGAAGAAAATAGAAGACTAAAGAAGAAACAATTGGATTTTTTAGGAAGACAACATATCAAAAGTTCTTTTTTTACTGTAGATAGCATTTTTGCAAGCAATAAATCAATAGAAAATGCTCTAAAATACATATTTTGAGAAGACAGTTGAGTGCTCAGTGTCTAATCAAACTTGTCAGAATTATTCTTTTGCATTTGCAGCTTTATTAGACTTCACCATCCTCAGGTAGTGATGGGAAGAAATGAAAGCCATGTATTCTCATTTTGTTTCCATTTGGAATGGTCTTTGAGTAACACTGAAAATTCAGATTTCCATCTTTTCTATCTGAATCTTCACTTTGACAGTGCCCTTTACTAAGTTATACATCAGAATCTATCATTCCTAACAAGCCCCTTGTGGGTTGTAAAAACACTCACCAATTATCAGATGAAGGAAGTATGTGAAACCACAATACTGATTATGAAATCATCATGCAATTAGGAGGAGGAGTTGTAATCAGCAAGCGCAGATGACAGCAGACCTATGGGTGACACTCTTCAGTCTTTTGACCTCTTCATGGAAAAGACACAGTAAAATTATGATTGCCCATTCAAAAATATCTCTTGTGCCAAATCCTACTTATTATTCTGACTTTTTGATTCCATTGCCTCCTGTTAATTCCTGTGAAAACCTGCTTACTAGTTTAAAAGGGAGCCACGTGGATCACAGAATATTCTGCACTGATTTGGCAATAAGCTCATAATATTTTGGCTTGCAATCCATAGAAAAACAGTCCTTCTGGGCTCTCTTTTCTATTTATTCTCAGTTCCTTTTGATGATTTTTTTCTTTCCTTGCCATATGTGGCCACTAAGGATTATTATCATGGCAGGAAAACACAAGTGCTATACCTCAAGCCAATTTACAAATTGGACTTTCATCTTCACTCATCTGTTACGTGTTGAGTGCTGACTGACTGCTTGCTATTTCCCAGGCATTGTTATAGACATTGTGGCTAGAGAAGGAAACAAGAAATAAAATGTCAATATTCTATGGCAAAGAATAAAAGGGGGATAGTATATTAACAAAAATTAACAAACACAAGTAAACAAGAATTAACAAAAATTAACAAACACAAGTAAACAAGAAAATCAAGTATCTAATCTGTGGCAATGTTGTAAGGAATTGAAATGGGGTGATATGGTAGTTGTGAGACATGCAGCTATTTCAGACTGTAAGAGAGTTAATGACTGGGTTTGTTGTGAGGAGAAAATTAATGAATTTATGTAACACAGCAGCAACCCTTACAAAGAAGTATTACTAATATTAACCACCACTATCTTACAGTACTTATAATCATGGCTTCTCTCTTTGGGCTCAAGTGTTCTTCCATTAAGGCAAAACACCAGTCTGAATAGACAAGTGATGTGATTCCCAAACATGGCTTATCTTCATAGCTTATAACCATAAGAGTGAGGAACACAGCACACTTCCATAATTCAGAAAATTCTCGACTCAAAAGCTCAGAAATAAGGGGACTGCATGTATCTGTCCCCTTATAGTCTTATCATTTACCAATCTATGGATCCTTCCCCAACCTCTCCTCTCATTACTTTTCTCCTAAGTTCATTCTACAAGGTATTTGCATTTTCTGCAAATAAGATATAAGATAACATGTCACACATTTGTGTTCTCCCTGCTCTTCTTTGCTTTCGCACTTCTGTATACAGTCCATTCTTTGTTAAGCAAACTTTTATTCCCTTTTCCTGATGGAAGTTTCTACTTCTCCTCCATCTTGCCTTCAAGTCTCCCTGTGTTACCCTTGGAATGTATCTCAAAGACCAACAGCCATGCTTGTCACATGAGTATGTACTCAGTCAGCATTTGTGAAGAGAGATTAAAGCTGATATATCGAGCCTGTGTTTGTTGTTCCGCTGATAATCTCCCCAATAAGGAGTTGTTCAAGACTCTAAGATAAATATAGCCAATTGTCTTTCTTTAAAGACAGCACCTACAGCCATGCTTTACCACCTATTTTGCTTAGCCTACACTGTCACTCTGTCTGCTGATTCCTCCCCAAGATTTGCTTCCTCTATGTTGTCCTCCCTACATACCTGCCAAGTTCCTTCTGAAGCAGGTGTATGCACAGGCCAGGATTCTTTGTGACTATATAGATCACACTTCATTGCAGTGTACTGTCAATGTCATTCACTGTACAAAAACTTTTGCAAACTCTTAGTCACCAGCTCAGGTCCCTACACATGCATACCTACCACACAAAAAGTACAACCAAAGAACATGGACCCTTTCAGGGCAATGCTATATACTTGTTAAACACCAAGCAAGTGTTTATGAAATAAAGAAATAAAAGAACATGTGAGGCATTCTATGAACAAAACCAATATAGTAAAAAATATTCTCAGTTGTTCTTGAGATTCAAAACTTAAGTGGTATCAAGATCTCACCTGTGCCAAATATAATGTAGGGTCACAATTGTAAAGTGAGGCAGGACACTAATATTACAGACCTTGAAGAAAGAATAAGGGGTCTCTGTTAGTGGGAGCAGCTGTCAGAAATTTGAAAAGGAAGATTGACATGAAACAAGACATGCCCCATGGTATATAATTCAGCCTTATAGAGCTTAATCAGGCATATGGTCAAAGCTAATGATTAGTAATCACAGAATGGTATAGAATATGGTAAAGGCATTTACATTCTTTCATAATTACATTTCCTTCAGCTCTTTTTTTCAATTTTCAACTAACATATTTGGATAAGCTTTCTATAATTCAGTTTAAGTTTGCAATATTATCTCAGATATATTCATGCACTATATAATGAGATTTTGGCCAATTATGGGCTGTGTATATGACGGTAATTTTGTAAGATTATAATTGAGCTAAAAAATGGCTGTCACCAAGTGATGCAATAAACATGGCAGTGTCATAGCACAATGCACTACTCACACATTTGTGTTGATGCTGGTATAATCATAACTATGGTGCTGTGAGTTACATAAAAGTAGAGCATATGCAATTAAGTACATTACACAATACTTGACAGTGATAATAAGTAACTGTTACCATTTTATATATTTGCTACTATAAACTTTTATCATTATCTTACAATATATTCCTTCTACTTATTAAAAACAAAGTTTATGGGAAAATAGTGTGCTTTGTTACACTTGCAGCAGCCCCATACATTTCGTGTTTACCACATCTCTTATGTCATTGACTCTTGTCCTTGGTTTAATTTTGGGTTGTTTTGTCCATCATGACCTCTAAGCATAAAATATTCAATTCTAATCTTGGCAGTAAGAGGCCACATCAATTATCGTGGAAACAAAGTTAGTACTGATGAAGGATTATGAATGTAGAAAATTAGTGATGATTATTTCTCACCAGTCAGGCATATCCCATTCCACCATCACTGATCTTGAAGAAAGTCAAAGAAGATGTTTAAGGATCTGCTTATTAGACTAGCAAAATTAGAGAAAGACCTATTTAGGATAAGGAAGAACTTCTGATGACCTGAATTAACAACTAGACTATGACACTAAACTTACTGCAAGATGTGGGTATAAGTGGTTCAAAAATCCATTCAAGGCCAAGTTTCAAAACTTTGAAGTGCAAGAGAACATTCTTGTTATGAAGAATGTTGCAGACTACAAATTGAAATCCTTTGTAACTGGCATAATGAGAACCCAAGGACCTCCAAAAATATTAGTAAGCCAGTATACTGCAGGAGCAAAAATATGTCATGGAAACACAGCTCCCTCTTCTATGGTACCTCCTGATTTGCTAAACCGGTGAAGTGGGAAGTACTGTTTAAAGAACAGCACACCTTCAAAACTTTGCCTGTTGTTCATAAAATGCAAATCCTTACTATGTGTTACAGTTGCCTACACTATTTAGTACAGTAATACTCATCTGTAGAATTTTGTAATCAAGAAGCAACAGGCCATACCATGGAGTGTTAGAAAGGAGTAGGATGTACTGTCTAGGTTTACACAATTCTAAGATGTTTGTGTAATGATAAAATGTCCTAATATCATATTACTTGTCATTAAGTTATGTATGGCTGTGTAGGCAATACTGGCTAGTTACAAATATTTTTAATGTGTACCTCAATTATATTGCAAAACAAATTGTCATTCTAAGAATTAGCAGTGTGACCCAAGCATTGTATGCAAATATGAATAATAAAAAAAAAGAAAGAAAGAAAAAGAATTAGCAGTGTGAATTTTAATTAAATCATCATGTATGATCACAATAAGATACACACACACACACCTATATGCACACACATACACACATACACACAAAGAACTAGGAGAGCAAAATATGATGCCTTGAATCCAGCACCAGGTGAAAAGCTTTCCCTTTGTGATTTCCAAATAGTGCTGTCCATGTCTGCAGAATTACAGAATCCTGGAAAGACTATTAGCAATTCCCTAGTGCCATGCTTTAAAATCCCTATTTATTAATGTGTATTGAAATGAAGTACTCGACACTGTCTAAATGAACTGAAATCCTCTTTATCAAACTATCATCCTTTTCTCCTCAATCCATATCTCCACTGCAGATGTGTTCCCTGAGGAAAGTACTGAAATCCTTAGGTGCAAAAAACAAGGATTGAAAATCATAAACTTGGAAACTTACTTTCCATTGAAACACATCTGTCTCTGAGTTGGTAATGGTCTTGTTTGTATACTTTTAAAGCTTTATGTTGATTTTACATGATATACCATATGATTCTGCAGCTGCTTTTGCTTGCTCTAATAATGTACTAACAAAGCTTAGCAAATGAAGAAATATCTGTATACTCAGCCTCAGACATGAAGTGCAGAACACATCTCTTTGCTATGCATTGAGGCTGGAACTAGGTTCTTCTCATGAAAATCAAATTAAGATGCACTTAAGGGTTCTTGGAATTGGTTCCTGCTATAAAACTTCTCACATTCCTTTCTTTGAATCTGAGACCTATCAAAGTTGTCTTCCTACACAAACCAAATATAATGGTGGGAGAACCACAGTATAGCCTCCTGGTAAAAGTAGGAGCAAACAAGGCATATAGCTGATAAAGCCATAACAATTCTGAAATCTACCCAGAAACAATTTGCTAGCTACTTTTAGTTTTATAATTAACTCTAAGATACAATTCTTATGCAACAAGCAACACTCATTTAAAATGTATAGTCTGATGAGTTTTTATACATACATGAAACAATTTAGCCTCCATGATTAAGACATAGATTTACTTCATCCCAAATTTACTTATGCTCCTTTGACCATCCATCCATCCCTCCTCCATCCTCAAATGAGCAAAGATCTAGGAGTTCCATCATGGGTATTCCCATTTCTAGGACTTATTTAACTGGTCTTGTGCGTTATTATAGACTTATGAAAATGAAAACTTTCTACTAGTTATTTCCACATTATTCTTGTAGTTGAGTTAATCAGTAATTTGCTTCACTTTATTGCTAAGCAGTTTTCCATTTTGTGAATTGTCATCTATTCATGACAGTTATTTCCAGTTTGGTGGTGTTATGAATAAATAGCTAAGGAAATGTGAACATGGGTTTATATGTGAACTTAACTTTTGATTTCCTTTTGTGACAAACTTTTGGCTGGAATGACTTTGTCAGTGATAAGGGAATATTTAATGTTTTAGAAACTACCAAACACTTCTACATTCACCAGAAGTGTGTGAGATTTCCAACTGTTCCATAGTTTCACCACCACTGATTATTGTCAGTATTTTAATTTTAGTTATTTAACTGTGTGTAGTGATATCTCAGTGTGGTGTTAATATGCATTTCCCTGATAACTAAGAATGTTGTCATCTTTTTTACATACTTATTCACCATTCATGTAACTTCTTTAGTAAAGTGCTTGTCAAAAGATTTGTCTACATTTTATTGGGCTACTTGTCTTTTCATTTTAGAAATCATGATTTTCTTATCCCATCTAAATCTTTGTTAACCCAATGACCCAAATATTTCCTTCTACTAGTTAGATAGGTTTAGTATGTCTATTTAAGTCTATGATATATTTGAGTACAGACTGAAATGAGAGTAAATTTTTATTTTTCCCTCTGTTGATATCCAAGTAGTTCTAGCAGAATTAATTGAAATAATTGAAATGTTTTTGCAAGTTAATTAAAAATTTCTTGACCTTATGTGGTAGGTCTATTTCTAGAGTCTATTCCATTTATTGTCCTATGTAAGTATACTTCACCACAATGTATTACTTTCTATGCCTTTATGCTTAGGACTAAATTTGGTTTTCCTCTTTGATGTTTTATTGGTGGTTATAGGACATTCACATTTAACCATAACCTTGTCAATTTATACAGAACAGCCTGGTTGTTTGATTGGCTGGCGAATTAATTTGGAGTGAACTAACATCTTAAAACTATTGCATCTTTCAGCTCATGAATATGGTATTTCTATTCTTTCACATAGGACTTCTCTATGTTTTAAGAAAAGTTTTGTAGTTTTCAGTGTGTACATTTTGTTCATATTTTAAAAATACTTGTTAAAATTTCATTTTAGGATGGTATTATAAATGGAGAAACATTTCTTACTCCATTCCCTATTTTTGTTGCTAGACTATGTTGATTGATATCATACACTGTGTCAAATAGAAAATAGCATATCTTCAACCCATATTGTTAATTACTTTAAATATAAAATGCAGAAATTATCAGAGTGGGTTTTAAAAAACCCAAACATTACTTACTGTATAGGACTTTATGCAAAGATGTGTAGAACCAAGGAAGCATAGACAAAGAGAAAAACTAATAACTAATTTTAGCCAATATTCTTCTCTTAGTAATTAAGAGAAGATTTATTGAGACAGATTTGTTAAGGATTTGAAAGAACTAAACACTGTTATGAAATAATTTGACCTAACTCACATCTTTAAAACATTTTACCAAGAAAACAGGAGAATCTTTTATAAGAAAACAAAGAACTAGATAGAATTTCAATAAATTTCATATTGTATAATTAAAGAAGTCACTATAACTTTCAAATATTTGAATCATAAAAATGCATTCTGTGGCCACCGTACAAACTTAAAATTCATTTTAAAAATACTTGCAATTCAATTACACACTCAAATTAATCTATTGATGAAAAATAAATCATAAGGCAGATATTTAAAGTGTATATATTTATACAAGAAAAGAAGCAAGAACTGAAAACTATAAACTTCTATTGTAAAAAATAAAGAAATTAAAGAAAACATAAGGAAGAAATTAATTAAATATAGAAATCAATGAAATATAAAATGGAAAAACAATAGACAACCACAATTCTATTCTATTCTATAGATAGTACAATGTCTAAAATATTTTGAAATGATAATACTAAATGTTGAGGAAAATATGGAGCAGCTAGAACTAAAAATATACTAAAGTACTAGAATACACTAGAATTCCACATGGTTCATCAAGTTTGCAAAGAAATTTGTTTGAAGATTATATGTTGTTTGATTCATTTTTATAAAGGTATACCTAATTTACCATATGAGCCAATATTTGCAGTTCCAGGTATCTACTCAAAGTTACAGACACCTATCCATGCAATTATATGTACTCAAATGTCTATAATGTCTTTATTCAAAATAAAACCAAACCAAGCAATGTAAATGCCACATCCATTACTGAATTAGTACACACACAGTACATTAATAACAACAACAAAAAAAGGAATCAATTATTGACATACAACATGAATAAGTCTCAAAAGCATTATGCTAGCTAGGGACATGACTCAAGTTGTGTGGTGAGTGCCTAGCAAGCACAAGGCCCTCAGTTCAAACCTAGTACCACAAAAAAAGAAAAACAAAGATTATCCAGCATAGGCCATGACAAATAAATAAATAAAAGGTATTATGCTAAATTACAGAAAACATACAAAAAGATACATTGTTTGAAATTGTATGTTTGGGAAATTCTAGAGAAGGCAAACTGACAGTGACACAGTGCAGATGACTGATTGCCAGGAGCAAAGATGGAGAACCAAGAGAGTGCAGAGGCAGCAGGCATTTCTGAAGATGTGGAAATGTGGTATACCATGTTATGTTGGTGCTTTTACGTCTGTATATTTTGGTTGAAGTACATAGAATTGTATTTAAAAAATAGGAAAAGTTATGGTTTTAAGTTATACTCTCATAAAACTGGAGTAGCTTAAAAATAGCAAAAGCACCTGACTTTGATTCACTCTAATATTTTTCAAATACTGTTCTCTGATCTCTGGCTGTCTTTGTTAGCCCTCCTGGTAGTTCCCTTGTGCCAGTGCAATTGAGCTCCTTGGTGTAGCTTATACTCCTGCAAGTTTCATCTTTATGTAGGACCCTTGCTGCCAATGTTTCTCTGTCAATGTTGTCGCTGTTTTTTCACTCTGTCCACTCTGATGTATGACCTCTGTTATCTTGAGCTGGAAGGGCTGTGATTCCTGCTCTAACTTTTTCACCAGGAGCCATGAGAAGCCTGAGCCCTGTCACACTAGAGACCTGAAACCAGCACACATAAAACTCCATCAATACCTTTATTTATTTTTAAGTGGTAGTGTGTCAACAAACTAGAGATCCAGAAATATAACCTATCTGTGAGGGTAGAAAAGGGAGTAAAAGCTTAATATTGCATTCACTTTTTCCTACCTTCCTGAAATGTAGCCCATAATCAAAGAATAATACCTAGCTTTAAATTATGTGATGATGAAAGTTCATTAATTTTATAATTTTATAAAATACATCCACTTTACCAAGTTCAGAAAGACAAAAAAAAATCTGAGAACGAATTTTCAGATTCTTTCTGGTTAACTAGAGGAATTATATGTTATATAACCTTTGACAAAATTGTGAATTGGGTGAAGTTTAACTACACTGGCTTCAAGAAGCATTTTGGGTTTGCATTTACACTTATATTACTCTATTCCATCTCTTTCTTTTCCTGTTAGGTGATTCACATTGACTTTTCCTAATTTAGTTACTAAGTGTCCTGCAGTTTCTTTAAAAACCTACATTTACATCTAATGTTTGCTCCTTCAGTGTAATCAATGGTGACTTTATATTTTATCTCTCCATAGAATATTTCATCTGCTGTCTTAGATAAAAATTTCAGACATGGATGTTATTAAATTATACATTTTTAAATGCAACCACTCTTATCCTTTTAATATCAGAAATCAGTGAATAAATTGCTTTTAACTAAACCAGAACAACACCTACTTTGATTTAATTATAATCCTTCTTGGGATTACATTTCTTTCATAATATCTTCTTCAGGCATCTATTTTGTAGAGAACGATAGATAGCATATGCTTAGTTCTGTGCCTGACTAGTTCAAATGTATTCACAACAACCTAATACAGCTGCATATGTTTTGCATATAGTGTTTTTGATTATATATATATATATATATAATATATATAAACAGAAAGCAAGTTAAGTCCATGAGGAATGAGGGTAAGCATCTCTACACCCAAGACTACAATACAGAGTACTTATGTTCTTTTCCAAAAGTATATTAAATACATTAGATGACAAGTAAATAATTTTTTCTCCACATCTTCCTCTGGATTACTGATGCCAGGATAATAATCATATAACAAACTGAAAAACCTATAACTGTATGGCTTACAAGAAAATATATGTGATCTGGGGTTGGCAAAGAAATTTTAGAAATGACACTGAACCATAATCCATAAAATGAACTAATTGATAAATCATTTCATTAAGTTATCATTAAAGATAAACCATTAAATTTAAGAAACAAAGACCTGAGGAACAGAACAGAAGACGCAAATCCACACAAATACAGTCAGTTGATTTTTGACAAAATTTTCTCTTTTTGGAGAAAAGACAGTGTCTTTAAAAAATAATGCTGGAAAAATTGGATAACTACATGTAGAAAACTGAAACTAGATCCCTGTCTTTCATCGTGTGCTAATATCAATTCAAAGTGGACCTATGACTTTAAAGCAAAACCTAAAATTTTGACACTACTACTAGAATAGGGAAAACACTGGAATAAAGAGGTGTAGGTAATGAGAACTACAACAGCTTAGCAAGTAAGAGAAAAGACTGACTAATGGGACTGCATAAAACAAAAAAGTTTCAGTAAAACAAAAGGAATAGTCACTAGACTGAAGAGACAGTCAACAGAATGGAAAAAAATCACTGCCAATTATACAACTGACAAGGGATTAATAACAAGAATTGTGGGGATTTCAAAAAGCTAAACTAAAGAAACAACCTAATGAAGAAATGGGCAAATGAACTGAACAATTTTCAAAGAAAGATTTACAAATGGCCAATAAATACCTGAAGAAATGTTCATCATCCCTGGCCATAATGGAAATGCCATTCGAAACTACATTAAGATTTCACTTTATTCTGGTCAGAATGGCAATCGTCAAGAGCACAAATATAACAAATCTTGGTGAAAATGTGCAAAACTGG
This sequence comes from Castor canadensis, assembly GCF_047511655.1. Taxonomy (NCBI): domain Eukaryota; kingdom Metazoa; phylum Chordata; class Mammalia; order Rodentia; family Castoridae; genus Castor; species Castor canadensis. The sequence continues at coordinate 44,606,061 of NC_133400.1, read as the reverse complement.
AATGCTTATATACTGTAGATGGGAATACAAATTAGTACCTCTGTGGAAAAGAGTATGAACTTTCCTCAAAGCAATAAAACATAGAATTTCCATACAGTCCAGAAAAACCACTCATGGGCATATACCAGAATGAAAGTAAGTCAGGATACAATAGAAAGACATGCACACCCATTGCAGCACTATTCACAATAGAAAGGGTTTGGAAAGAGCTCAGATGGCCTATAACTGATTAATGGAGTAAGAAAATGTGGTGTATGTATACACAATGAAGTATCATTCAAGCCATAAAGAAGAATGAGTTTATGTCACTTGCAGGAAAATGGATGGAAATGGACGTCATTATGTTAAGTGAAGTAAGCCAGGTTCAAAAAAACAAAGTTTGCATGTTTTGTCTCATATGTGGAATAATGATCCAAAAGATAAATGTACATACAGATATAAGCATGATTATTAGATAGACACCCAGACAGACAGATAGCATGTTAGCAATAGTCAGCTTTTTGAAGGGACTAGGGAAAGGTGTGAGAGAAAAAGAGTATGATAGAGAATGAATAATATTGAAATACATTGCATCTGTGCAGGAATATGGAATAACAAAACACACCAAATGCTGTTGAATGACAGGGGATGGGGGAAAGCATTAGGGGAGTAATAAAAGGAGTTAATGTGTTTAAACTAGAGTATATCCACAGGTGAAAAACCATGACAAAGCTCCTTTGAACAATGATATACCCTTTACAAAGTGATGGACAGTAACATAAAATAGGTATTGCTGAGGGGTTGGTACTAGTGTGTGAGGGAGGTGAAAATATAAATGAAACATGTTGAAATTGTTTTAATTAAATAGGGGGGAAGCAGATGAGAAAGAATGATGCTGGTGTGAAACTAACCAAGATACATTGCAAGCATATATGTAAATGTCACAATGAATACAAATATTAAATTAAAAGGAAATGTACAAATGATCCCTAAAATAAGATGAGAGTTGTTTTCATAACTTTTCCTCCAAGCATTCTTGTTTTTTGTTTGTTTGTTTGTTTACAGTACTGGGGTTTGAACTCAGGGCCTCACACTTGCTAGGCAGGCAATCTACCACTTGAGGTATGCCTCCAGCCCTTTTCAGTTTAGTTATTTATTGGATAGGGTCTCACATTTTGACTGGGTCAGCCTGCACTATGATCCTTCTATTTCCTCTTCTACCGCAGCTGATATGATTTGCACATTCCACCACAACCAGCTCACATTGGTTGACACTGGGGTCTCACAAACATTTTGACTATGCGGGCTGTGGAACTCAATCCTCTCAGTCACCAACTCTGGAGTAGCTAGGGTGACAAGCTTGAGTCCCTGTGCCTGAGTCCCCCTGCATTCTTTATAGAAGCTTTGGGATATCCACTACTGCGACTATACATTTGGGGGAAAAAAAGACCCAAATTTGGGAAATATTTCTAGGAAGTTACTCTGTTTGGATAGTAATCTTAGTTTAACTAGCATGATATTTCAGAGCTGGTGTGTGTGGAGGGAATTCTATAACCTCACAAGTTCTCACGGTAGGGCTAGTAGTTTCAGAACTTTCCTGTACCTATCTATGTGCTCAGTTCTGAACATATGAATATTTTTTTGAGAGTAACATATACTCTGCCTTCAATATCCAGAGATTAAATAGCATTGTATCCAAAATGTTTGAAAAGATAAAATTGCATCTGTGCTGAACATGTGTGGGATTTTTTCCTTGTCATCATTACCTAATCGATAATGTATTATTTACATAGTACTTACACTGCAATAGGTATTACTAATCTGGAGCTAAAGTGCCCATGAGGATGTGGATAGGTTACATAAAATACTATGCCATTTTGTATATGGGACTTGAGCAGCCTCCCATAGGAGGTCTTGGATACAATCCCCTGAAGATACTGAAAGAACACTGGATTTATAAACTGTGTGAAAGGACTGAAAGCATCTGCACCCTTGTTATGGACTGAATTGTCTTTCAAAAACTCATATGTTGAAGCCCTTTGATTGATGACTACTGGAGATGAGGCCTCTGGGAGGCTCTCAGGGTTAGATGTCATGACAGTGGGGCTCCCATGATGGAATTAATGAATTTATAAGAAGACACAGAGAGAGATCTTTCTCCACCAAGTGATGGCACAGCAAGAACATGGCTATTTGTATGCCAGGAAGGGGACTATGGAAGGAACAGACTGTTCATCTTTGACTTTCCACTCTATAGACTTGGAGAAATAAATGTCTGTCACTGAAACCTCAGGCACAGGATTTTTTATACTAGCAGTCCCAGCAGATTAATACAATCACTTGTGAGTTCTTTTGAAATGAAAAATCATGTGACCCACTATGAATATAATGGATAAAAATATGAAATCTAATAAGTCCTTTAGGTAATCCATATACATATTAGAATTTGTGAAATATTGTCAAATGTATTGAGTATTCTTAGAGTAGGAAAGGCAAAGCAGGGAACTTCACCCTTCCATGCTTAAATAATAAGTACAATTAATGCCTCACCTCCTAGGAATTCAGAGGTTTGTGCCTCCATCAAAAATTGGAAAGATGTAGAGGTAGTAAATTTTATACCATGCTCATTTCACTCAATCTGACCAGTTCCAAACTAGATGGGCTCTGGAGAGTAATTGTGAGTGATTGCCATTACAGCTACTTTTTTGAGTGAAGTGGTATCTTTTCTTTCGGGAACAAATCAACTGTGTCTCTGAGTTACTTTAGGCATCTGATGACCAAGTGGATGTTCTATTCTCTATATGAATCAGGAACAAAACACAAAGCAAGTGAAACAAAGCCAACGATTTCACTCACAGTAGGGCGAGCAGCATCCGTATGGTATAGTTACTGCCCTGAACACCTGCTCTCTGTCATAATTGAATGCTGGTCATCTTGACTTCCTGTAGATCCTCACAATGGGCCTGCTGTGTACAAGTAGCATATTGGCATTAACAAAAAATGTTCATGTCACAGGTGGGAGATAAACCTCATGAGTATTCATCAACTTCGCACCTTGATGAGGTGTCTAAATTATGGTGGCTTGAGATGTTAGGGTACTCCACCTAAATTCACCTTGAACTACCTCCTTGGAAAAGGCATAAGGTTTGGGGAACTTTAAAAACAGTGTTTTCCATAGTACTTTGGTGTTCTCACTGATGTATTTACTAGGTATTATGTATGGCTGCCAAGTTTATGTAGTAACATGGACCACAAGGACTCTCTAATAGATTCAGGCTTTTGTGCAAGTGCCCACAACATTTGGCTCTTGGGAGTTAGAGTGGTCAGTGGTGTTTTCAGAAGATAGGAATAGTGAGAAAAGCCTTTTCCAGGAGCCAATGAAGGAATTACAGAGAAACACTTTGGGTTTTAAGTCAAGGCACAAACCTTTTTTTTTTTTTTAACTGGCTACTATTCTACATTTGAAAAGACACTCTTTAGCTTGTTCCTACACCTGGGAGAGTCATAACACCTGAACAGAGATACTAAATGATTGTATATTTCAACATCCCAAAATCATGTGTAGCTTACAAAATAAATATTCTTGTAGGGTATCATTTCTTTGCAGGTATATATAATAAATGGTATTTATGAGGCTGTCAATTTTGGGTTTGTCAATTTTGAACATTTCATACAAGTGGTATCATGAATGCATATGGTCTTTCACATGCATGGTATTTTTAAGGGTCATTCATCTTGAGTATTTTCCATTGCTTCATTCCTTTTCATTACTGGTTAATATTTCCATTGCATAGATATATCATTTTGGTTAACTTAGACATCAGCTGGAGCACATTTAGGTTGTACCTTCATTTTTCTATTATGAACAAGGGTGCAATGAACATGACTTCAATTCTCTTGGTTTTATATATATCTAGGATTAGAAATACTAGGTAATGTATAACATTTAAGGAACTGATAGACTGCTTTGCTAAGTAGCTATATAATTTTATATCCTCAATGAATATAAAAGTGCAGAAGGTTCCAATTTTCTACATCCTCATCAATAATTGTAACTGTCTTTTTAAAAAACAGTTTCACCACCTATCCTCACAGATGTTTAGTCATTTCCATAATGACTAACAGAATGAGGAAGAAGTCATTTCCTTCTTGTCTGTATGTTGGAAATACTTACAAAGGATTGCACTTAACTGTTTACATATTTGGTAGTATTGACTAATATAACCCTTCATACCTGGATTTTTATTTAAGAAAAAATATTTAGCTACTAATTTAACAATCCAACATGCTATACATATAGCTGGAAGTTCTACATTTTTCCTGAGCTAGTTTTGGTCCTTTTTATCTCCTGCAACCATCCATTCCCCTACTTTATCTAGTGTGTGGCACTCCAGGTCTTTGTATATATATATATATACAAAATATATATATATATATATATACAAAATGTATATATATATATATATATATTACGTATTGGCATGTGTACTCAGGTCTCACATTTTCATGAGGCTCTGTTGAGTATTCTCTACAGTAACCCTACTGTGCAGCAGCAAACCACAACTTTTTGGCCATATTAGGTATAACCCAGTACCCATTGATCAACATTTTCCCACTCCTCCCCAGCTCTGGTAAAAGATAAACTTTTTTCAGATTCCATGTAGATGTCACATCATGTGGTACTTATCTTTCTGTGCCTGACATCTTATACTTAATATATTGTCAAAAATGCCAGAACTTTATTATTTTTATGGTTATACAGTATTCCATCATGTACATATGCCACAACTTCTTTATTCATTGCTATCATTTGGATCTTAAATATCCCCCCAAAACTAATGTGTTGAAGGTTTGGTTTCCAAGCTGATGGCACTATTGTGAAGTGATAGAAATTTTAGGAGATGGAGTATAGTTGAAGTAAGTAGGTCACTGATCTATGCCCCTGTGTGTATATGGGGACCTCAACTCCCATACCAGTAATGGCATTGATGAACCATGTGGTAGTTCTACATATAATTGTTTGAGGAATCACCATATGATTTTCCATACATGGCTGCACTAATTCATATTCTCAGCCACTGTGTGCAAGGATTCCTTTTTCTCTATGTCCTTATCAGCACTTCTTTTTACTTCTTCTAACTGTAACCATTCCTAATTAGGTAATGTAATACCCTCTTGTTGCTTTGGTCTGTGTTTACCTCATGATAAATGTAATGTCCTTATTGGCTACCTGGAAACTTTTACAAATATACATTTAGGAAATCATTTTCTTTTAATATGTGTGCAAATTATTCTGTGACCAAGAATTAGTAATGTGGCTTAGAACAGTAGTGCCTACAGTCATTGCTCAGAATCTACGTGGTGCTTTTTTACAGACAAATGTCACCACCAAAATCTGTGGGTGTTCAAGTCCCTTACATAAAGAGGTATAGTATTTGCATATAGCTCATGTACATCGTTCTGTGCACTTTAATTTCATATTACTTATGATGCTTAGTACAATATAAATACTAATCAAATAGTATTGAAGGACCTACAGTATATGTCTTTCATCCAAGAGTTACATGCCAAAAGCCAGGAAAGTGAATTGTCTCTTTGTCTAAGTGGAAGTGACTCACACAGCAGGATCATGCTTGTAGTCTTCAGGTTTCTTGTTCTGGAAAAGTTTTGAAATGGGTCACTGTAGATTACCTAGTTCTCTGTCAGGCAGAATGATAGATTTATGATGAGATCTTTAAGCAATGAAAAGAGGGACAGTTGAAGAATGGTTTGTCTTAGAGGAGTAAACAAAGACAAGCGAAATGATCTAATATGAAGGTTTTACATTTAACTTACTTTTTTAGTTTGTATCCTCAACAATGGAAATATTTATTATTAAAACCCAGTGGTTGAGTTCAAACCTCAGAACCACAAAAAAAAAAAAGAAACAAACAGTTGTTAGCTTCAATTGTTTTTATTTTGTATTATGTTTATATTTTTATCTTTTATTTTCTTCAGGTTCACAGTGAAAATTAATATTCATGCTGATTTTATGTTAATGATGATGTGCAAATTAGAGAAACAAATAATAGTCATGATTTTCTCTGTTACTACTGGACAAAGGGTCAAATAAAGTTGCTGTCCAGGGTGGCAGAGTAGAGAAACAAAATGCTGTACAATGGGTAAAGAAGCCACTAGTGTTTGGGTCAGATTAAAAGACTAGTATGTTTTAAAAGTCATTCACTGAGTTCAGAATCCAAGTGATAAATAACCTCACTTTGACAGAACTCTGTATGTACCCAGAACCCTATATTTTCACCACAGTATGAATCCTGCAATTCAGTTGAGAGGCAGTAACTATTACTCCCAACTCTAGCCTTTGCAGAGGCTGCTTGAGTTTCTGTCATAAATTAATCTCCCTGCTATCCTCCCAGACCTCTTGTTCTCATAGAGGTCCTGACACTGGTTTATATGAAACCCTACTTTTACTTTGTTTCATCTGCTAAATATGTGCATCTTTTTATAAATTTCATTCCAAGTATTCAAGGAAAAGATTTTACTGGTGCAATTCATATTTGCTGACCCACAGTAGGCTAGATCACTTCTCAGGATACTGGAGAGTCTGTGAACTAGCTACAGTAGGACCAAGACTGTACCAACTGCCTTGGGATAATGAGAAGTCACAACTTAAGTTAACACAGCTTCTTATAACAATATACTTATAAATACATACTTCTTATAACAATATGAGTGATAAATATGTGCCAGCAAAGGTGAATGACATGCTTTTTATGACCTCCACAATAACACTGAACTTTTCTGGCTTCCATAAGAACATGGCATCCATCTCTGTGCCTATTTTATTAATCCCCCTTTTTCAAACACTGACCTGGATTTTACTCACCCATACACATTAATTTTCCGTAGGATCCCATCTTTCGCCTTCTTAGTAGTTATGTCACTGGTACAATGAAAAGATGATTTCCAAGTGTACATCTCCAAGTAGCACACATTTAACATTCTGTAAAATAGCAGCTTCATTTGATAACTGATTCTGTCTGCTTCTTCTGAAGTCATATCTCTAAAAAATAATGTACCTATTAGTGGAACAATATTTCCAATTTCCTACTGTACCACTTCAATTAGATGTGAACATATTCAAAAAGTGAACTTGTCTAATTCACAAAAGTAATTTCAAATCCTGATATCTTTTCCTATATTCACTAGACTTAAAACTGTTAATGAGTAAAAGATAAAAAATGTTTGTTCACTACATTCCTCACTGTCTGGCACATGATAAGTGTAGAATACATGTTTAGAGATTAAGTAACTAGAAACAGAACAGTACACTGTCTCCTACACTATAATTTGCCATTGTCTTCTATCCTTTGCTTTTTCCTTCACCTTATCCATGCAATATCAATTGATTTTATCTCAGAATTACTTCTTTAAAAATCATCTTCTGTAATCTCAGTGCTATGGCTGTCTGTGTACAATTGGCTGAACTAATCAGAGAAACTTACATGTTTCTTTTTTCTCACTCCTGCTCAATTTAATGCCCATAGTAATGCAAGTTTATTTTCCTTTTCTAAATCATAATCTGTAATCAAAACTACTACCTGTTTTGAAGTTTATGTCAGCTGTTGATTAGGTGAATAATACTAAGATTTGAAGAAGTGTACTTCAAAGTTCTCTGTGGTGAAGGTTGGGTCCCTACCCTATGGCTCTATTTATTGGGAGGTATTGGAGGCTTTATGAGGTGGAGGCTTGTCGAAAGAAGCTAGGATGCTAGTGTGTGATATTGAAGGAGGACCACATCCTCTTGTTCCCTTCGCCTTCTGTCCAACATGAGATAAGCAGCTTCCTTCACTCCATGTTCCCACTACTGCATGCTACCTCATTGTAATGGGACCAACTGATCATGAACTGAAATCTTGAAACTGTGAGCCCAAAACACCTTTTCCTCCTGAGAAATTATACAGTTCAGTTATTTTGTCACAGGGACAGAAAGCTGACTAACACAAAAACCAAAATCCAAATTTTGTTGTTGTTCTCAGGTTTGAACTCAGCGCCTCACATTTGACAGGCAGGCACTTTTTGCTTTTTTCCTTAGGCATTTTTGTTTAGTAATTTTTCAGGTAGAGTCTCATGGTTTTGCTCAGGGCAGGCCTCTGATCAGGATCTTCCTACCTATGGCCTCCCAAATAGTTGAGATGGCAGACATATGCCATCACATCCAGCTTATTTGTTAAGATAGGGTCTTGCTATCTTTTTGCTAGGCTGGCCTCAAACTGATCTCTGCCTCCTAAGAAGCAAATTCTTTATCAGTGCCATTCAAATTTGTTCACAATATTCTTCAATCTACCTTTCAACTTCTGTCTCTCATAATATCTCTTTTTATCCCTAATACTCATTATGCTACAAGCATAATTCAATATTCATCTGCAGAAGTTTGATTTGTTCTTCCAGCTCAGCTTGAATATTATCTCCTCCATCAAGTCTCTATCAATGCCTCAGTCTTGTTTTTTTTTTCCTTGAGATCATGTTTTACTTCACAAATATCTCTTTGATAGTGCATTGCATGTAATATTATATTTGAATATGTCTTTTTCCTCACCTACAAAAAGCCAGAGTTATCCAATGTCTATGCCTTTAGACTTTAGTGCAGAATATGTCATATGTCATATGTTCCATGCCTGTGGGATGATTTGTGGTTGAAATGGCCATTGGAAAGAATCAATAACAAAAATTATAAAAATTCTGTAGTTGAAAAAGAGAAAAGAAGGAGGAAGGGAAAAGAGGTGGGGGGAGAGAAAGAAAGGAAGAAAAGAAGGAAAGAAGGGGAAAAGGAATAAAGGATGGAGGGAGAGAAGGAAGGAAAGAGAAGGGAGAAAAATAGACTCTAGGATGATGCAATTTTTGCATATTTGCAAAAGATTTTCACAAAATATTCTAATAAAGAGAGCACCATTATAACAATTATCATTTGACCAATTTCCTTTTGTGTTTAGCTCAGAATACTACAGAAGATCCATAAATACATGTATAACTTAATTTGAAAAGAATGGAAATCTAAAATGACAGAGATATTAAAATTTGGCTTACATAAATATTTTAAGATTAATTACTCTGTGAGGTTTTCCAACAGGTAGACAACATCCTAATTTGAATAACACTTTACTATGTACAAAGATGAATTTACTAAGCCTGAAAGTGCTTCTTGTCTTTACCTGGGTCAGAACTTTGCAAGAGCATCATTCTGAAATTTTTAGAAAAGGATACATAAGACAATATCATGATGCATAGGAACTAATCATTCTCAAAAGTATTTAGTTTTCTTCCCTACTAACATTGGGAGAATTATCTTTCTTCACTAACTGACATTGTAGTGTTTACTTGCACTCATTAAATGTGAAGCGATGTTTGACAATTCCCTGCAGAAGTTATGAACCACCATTAGGTCTGTTGCTTTTTGTTTTTGTCCTCTGTCAAGGAATCACAAGTGGTCCATGTAGGTAATATTCCATTGCTTTCTGTCCCATAGTGAAAATTTTGCAAATTGGGCCTGCAGCAAACATAGTATGGACATGTAATGTAAGAAAAGAAAAAAAAGTTTATGTATTAAGACCTAAAGTTTGTGAGCCATTTGTCAAGGCAGCATGAATTTGACCTACTAACTAACATATAAGACAGAATCATTGTGATGAGTATTCATGAAAATCCTATTTCAGCAACTGCTAAGCAGGTATTGATTTACATATTTTATTATGCTTAGTATCTAAACTGTCAATGAAATGCAAGTATATCCACATAATATTGTTTAATTTTCCAAATCATACCTAAGGACTGATATATTGCTATTCATAATTTAGTAGTAGTAGGGGAATGTTTGAAATTCACACATTAAATTTTATTGGCCCATCAGAAGAAGAATGAGTAGTCAAAAAGATTCAGCTCATTCAAGAATATGGCCCTCAAAATTATTTGAAATTTTAATAGACATTAGAAATAAGCAGAGTATTTTCTGGGTTTCTCTTGTTCTGAGCTTAATTACTGGGTAAAGCATCAGCCTCTCTCATAATGGCCTTTTCTCTGTCTGGTTCTCCTCTTACATTAAACCCTATTTGATAAAGTCACAGTTTGAGTACAATAAAATCAGCTTGAGAAGTCATTATAAGTGAGCCTTTTAAAAGACCTCAATAAATTTGTAAAGGTGACCATTGTGGATGCCCTTGTTGCCTTACCTGGGTCCTCTTTGTGGGATGCTGTCCTCTGCAACAGGTGCTGTGAGTATCAGCTGATACCAACATACAGCATTCCTTCTACAGAGTAAGTTTTCCAAGGGGGAGCTGTCTTCGCATGTGAGTCTATACTGCCACCTTCCTGGTAGGAGTGCCAAGGACCAGAGACTGACAAACAGATGTACAATCCCAGCCCATTACCTTAAAGAAAGAGCAAATCTATGGTCCAATTTCTGTTGAAAGCTTCCCAATACTCTCAGAGTGAAATTAATTGGAAGATAAAACTACATTCTTGACAGACTGTTTCTCCTGCTCTTTTCATCTTGCTTACTTCTTCCAAAGAGCACTCTCACAATAAATAATGAGAACAAGAAACTCCCTCAACTCTTCTTCCAGAGAAACTGACCTAAGACCTAAATAAAGTTTTCCCTTTCCCAGTAGATTTCCTGAATTTTCTCCTTTATCTGTAAGGCAAATATATTTTCTCTTAAATTTCCATATTGGGAAGATTTATCAGTAAAGAACAATGTCTCACTCTCAACGCATACCTAAATTACATTGTTTTGTTAAACGAATAATGTGAAATTTATTGTTGCACTTTTCTGAGATACTGGCTTAGTTTTCTCATGAATTGAAGCCCTTTTCTCAAGATAAGTTGGAATGGATGGTTAGAAAAGTGTTAGAGCTAATGTCTTCTCCCAACAAATATACCCATTCTCCACATCTATGGCCTTTATGACACAGAATTTTCTAGGAAATCTTTTGTAAATGTTCCACAAAATTTCTTTCCTTCCCATTATATGTCATCTCCACTTACATTAAATCACATCTATAAGAACTTATAGGATAAGCTATTACTAGTCTATGGGAATTAAACATGAACAAGTTCATTAACTTTTTAGTTCATTAAACTGTTAATGGAACTCCTTGAAGTTGGGAAGTGTCTCTTCGTTTCTATTTTCAGACTCTATTACAATATATGTCATATAGCAGCTGGTAAACAAATGTCTCAAATCATGAAGGAAAAAGGTAAGAGAAGTAGAAAATAATTATAAATAGAAAAGTTAATTTGTGAGATTTCTGATAAAATATTATAGCACTTTCAATATTACAGTTGCTTTCAAGAAAGAAAAATAGAGTAACTTAGTTGCAAAGAGGAAAGTGCTTAAAGGAGATGAAAAACATTAAACAAAATTTTTAACTACAGAGGGTGAGCCACAAAGAAGGTGGAATCTCTGCATTTCCCTTCAGTAACTATAGCTGCAGTGCTGAGTGGGGGAATAAACAATATTCATTGAATTTGTAAATATATGAAACACTGGCAGCCTAAAAACCAAATGTAAGATTACTCTGGCAATTTAATTTAATGACTACTTTATCATGTTTAATTTCTCAAGAGTTTTGGAATCTAGCAATTAACAATCAGAAAACCAAGACATCTGATTAAGTTGGAGTCTCAGGAACCTGATGACATGGTGTGCTATTCAGCTTTTCACCACTGTGAGGAAATACCTCAGTGACTTAAAGGAGGAAAGGTTTATTTTAGCTCATGGTTTCAGTCCATGGCTACTTGGCCACATTGCTTTGGCATCTTGCAACACAGTGAATCATGGTCAGAGTCCATGGTGAAAGAAGCCTATTCATTTCATGGCAGACAAGAAGCAAAGACAGAGAGAAGAATTAGCTAAGATCCCAATATCCACTTCAAGGATAGAACCCTAGTGACCTGACTTGCTTCCACAAGACATCACCTCCTGAAGGCTCAACCACTTCCCAATAGCACCAAAAGCTGGCAAACAAACTTTTAGCATTTGGGTTTTTGAGGGACTTTTAAAACCAAAACCATAAAATTCCATGCCTGATCCCGAAAGCTCAATTTCATCTTACAATGCAAAATGCATTTAGTCTATGACAAAGTTAATATATCCAGCATTGCTCAAAAGTCCAAATCCAAGCTAGGCCTCAGTGAATGTAGATTGGGAAGATCATGAGAGAGATCTTAGAGACTGAGATTGGGAAGATCATGGTTTAAGGCTTTCCTGGGAAAATAGTTTGTGAAACCCCTATCTGCAAAATAACCAGAGCAAGCATGGACTAGAGGTGTGGCTTAAGTGGTAGAGCTTAAGTTTGAAAGTATAAAACCCTGAGTTCAAATACAGTCACACAGTCACATCAAGAGAGGGAAGGAAGGAGGGAGGGAGGGAAGGATAAAGAAAGTAAGATAGATAGATAGATAGATAGATAGATAGATAGATAGATAGATAGATGATAGATAAGAGTCCAAACTTAGCGAGATATGATGGCACATACCTATAAGTTTTGTACTCTGGAGGCTGATGTGGGTTCCAGGCCAGCCTCATGAGTTCCAAGCCAACTTGGCCTTTACAGTATGACTGTATCTTAAAAAAAACAAAAACAACAACAAAATGTCTAAGTCCAAAATCTCCTATTAGTCTCTGGAAATTGAAAAACAAAAATAGAATTTTAATGTTTTTGAAATACAAGGGCAAAGAGTCAACATTCTCCTTAAAAAAATGGAATAGGAAAATAGCAAGGAACAATTGAACCAAAGCAAGACAAAACCCCAGACAATTAACACATAGCTCTATGCCCTGCATCCAGGACATAGGTGCTGGATGTGAGTTCCAAAGGGCTAGGGTAACTCCACCCTGCCGCCTTGCAGGTCGTAGCCACATTTCACCATTTCTGTTTTTATCTATATCCTTCCCCAAACTGGCTCCTGAACACAGAGCTATGCTAACCATTTTTATTATCTTTTCTTATAATGTGTTGTCTCTCTGTCTTATACACACACACACACACGAGCACGTGCACACGCACTCACTGTTTTAAATGCTCTAGCTGATTTTTCCAAAAGCTTTACATAGGGTGACATTTATTGTTGTATGTTTATCAAAGCCTAGGGTCTGGTTCTCTAACTTGCAACTTTAAGATTTGGATTTGTCAGCAAAAGGATGATTATACACACATCTTGGGAAGCCACAAATTAACCAGTTTATATAGTGACCGTGTAGAAAATGAAAGTGCCAAATTTCATTGGCACTATGAAATATAATTGTCATTTGGACTGTTCTGTTTTACTAAAATTCTCAAAACATAAGCAAGTATAATTGTCCTTGAAATAACCAATTCAGTATGTAAGCTTCCAACATGTATTTTAAAAATTTTATTACTTCAATCACAGTGTTAGATATAAGGCATGCAACTCTATTACAATACTAAATATTGTAACTACCCAAAGAAACAGACTGCATACATTGTTACTTAATACCATTTCATAATCTTTGATGAATGTTTCTATGTGGCCTAGTTTTAGGGAAAAGTCACTACTGCTGTTCTTTCTGAAAATTAATATTTGGTTGCAATGTGGCTCCCGAGTATACTCATGTAATAATCTTTCCCTCATGGTAGCTACAATGCCTGTATTATTTGTTCAACAATTTATCAGTTGACCACATTTTGTTCTTCGTGTACAGAATTTTGAATAAAAAAGAAAAATTTGGGGTTATGACAACTAAGCAGGAAACAGCTGCCCTTGGCTCATGCATCAAATTGGCCATAGTCTGTTGTTAGGCTACATAGTGAGCCTTGTCAGAAAAAATAATACATTTGTGTGTTTTGGTGTTTATGCATTTCAAAGTATACATTTTTTAAAACTCTGTAAACATCTTTAATACTCTGCGTAACTCCAATCAAAAATGACCCAGAGGGTCACATTATTTCAGCTTTTACCCTGGCAAGCATTTACAACCCTATGCAGTCTTTCCAAGGTTCAAATACAGTTTTATCTCTACAAAAATGGAATAATGCAAAAGCATGTGACAAATAAAAACACTAGCAGCAAATGATAGAACAAAGGGATGGGGACTTCTCTGATCAGGACATGTTTATATGAATACCTTAAGAAAGAAATTCTTCTATTGAGACAGTGGTAAAATCTGTTTTATATTTTTATTTATATATAATTTATGTAATACATTATGTATTATAAAATACATTATGTTTATACACTTATTTTATATATTTATACATAATATGCATCCTATATTCCCCTGGAATTCAACAGTTAGTTCTTGCATTCAATATTTGAGGTTTTACCTTTTTTTGGATTGTTTTCAACCATAGAATAGCTCAGATATTTTTGTATACATATTAGGCTAAAAAACTAAACATAATTTTCCCTTGTCTTACTATATGATGATTACCTCTAAATACGAGTACTATATTCTTACCTACATTATAATGTTACACATAATACATAATGGGCATATAATGTTTTTGATTGCAAACATTAACACATATTCAAGTATAATTACAAAAGTACCATAAATAGATACATACACACATATATTGATTGATGATTTAAGACCCATTTTGAGTTTGTTAAAACTCCTTAGCATTGCTTATACATGGAAAATTATTAAATAAAAAGTTGTCAAATAGTCACTTGCAAATATAAAAATATATTGTTAATTAATCGTAATATAACTGATAAAGATACTGTAAAGAATTGCAATTTAAAACTTAATTTTAAGGTGTTTATCCATTGTTTTGTTACATGAGTAACAACCTAGAAAATGTATGAATGTAATAAAATGTGCTAATATGATGAGAAGAAAATAATTTTTCAGTTAAACAAAAAGGAGAAAATTAGAGCATTTCTCTTAAAGGCATAAACATTCTTATAATAATTACATTTTATAAGAAAATTTCCAATACTATATTTTCCATCATGCTATATGTTAGAGAGAAAATAGTTTAAGAGTTATAAAAATCTCATTTCATTTATGACAAAAATCATACCCACTGAACTTTGAACATAGGGAAGGAAGTAGATAAAAGAAGTAAGTGCAAAGTAAGAATACTTTATGCTTGACTGATAATATATAAAAGATAAAAATAGATGATTATCCTTAGCGTACTTCTTTTATCTACTTTTTCAGTTAATAAGCTATTTAAGTCATTTAATTAATAAGTTATTTTACTTATTTTAGGCCAAACTGTGGAGAGATACATTCCAAGTCATTAAATTTTACAGGATGACAAGACATGTTATATGTTCACAAAATTTGAAAAGAACATATCAACCAATGAAAATGGTGTTTGGCAAAAATGTCAAGCTATTTATAATCCATGTACTCTACTACCACAAAATGTAGATATTACATTATTCCCAGTATATAGGAAATTTATTAGAGTTATGAGATAAACCAAGAACTTTGTGCCTTACTTTGAAAGGGCAAGTGGAGTCAAGATTGAGTTAGTGATCACTTGTCTGACTTACTTTGAATTCATGAAGAAGTAAAGATCATGAGACATCAGAGACAGGAACAAAATGGTGGCAAGAAGAGGAAACAAAGCTAAGAAACCTTTTCTGAGAGAGAGAACCTTGTTAGTTGTAGCAAAAATGATTATGAAATTAAGAATAAAAAAAGCGAGAAAAGAGGTTCATGAAAAATTGGGCAGATGGAGTGGATTCAGTAAACTCAGAACCTTTCTAATCAGTCAGACAATCCATCAGCAATCTACTTTCTCAAGAACAGGTATGCCTGGGCTGCCCCTGCCTTACCCTCCTCAACCCCCACAAACTTTAGACCCTCACCAACTTTTGTAACCTGTACATTTTCACTTATTTTATGAGATTTAAGTATGATTTCCTTGAGGACACATTTTGCAAATACCCAAATTATTTTATCATTTCACAACACTATGGTTTTACTTCCTGAAATAAGATTTTGTTAGTGCTTATGTGTGCCAGCTCTCCTTGACTCACAGAACTGCATTCAGGACAGCATTGAGTCTGTACTCCCAAAGTTGGCATTATGCCATGTGTGTAGTGGGCAGTGGATAAACATGGATTGAAACACACTGAACAATTTGGAAATTTACCCATCTAAATCTTGTCTTTAATCTCTACCACATTTGAAGAGTCTTAGAAGCAGATTTTTGTTTAGAAAAAATTACTTTAGATTAAGCCATTTTACATTTTTTATTGAATTCAACATTTTAATTTGCAGTAAGGATGGAGGGGTGTTAATTAAATGGTAGAGCACCTGCTAAGCAGTGCAAAGTCCTGATTTTGAAACCCAGTACCACCAATCCCTGCAAATCATGGAAAATCACCTTCATTAACCATGAAATGTAAGAGTACTTTATAATTTAAATGATTTTATTATGGTGCCACCAAAAGCAAAGATAGTAGCAAGGAACCTGGACATCAGTTGAGCATTTCTGCTGTTGTTCTTATGTCACCTCAGAGGAAAGGGAACATTGCTATTTTATACAACTGTTAGCATAATTGCAATATATTATAGTTTTGTCTATAATATATTGATATCACTAGTGCAAAATATTTAATTTAATTCATGTAAATCTATTGTTTTGCAGTAATATATGAAAAGCTCAAGTGTATTAATTTTGTCCAAACTCATGGAAAGAATTTGTGCTGCTTACGCACAGAAAAATATTAAATGAGTAGTTATGAAACAAATTCCTTGTTTTCTCCCCCTCCACTCTTCTCCTAATATACTTTATTGCTATATTTACTAAAAAACAAAATACATAAAAGTCCCTTGTAAATATAAAAATATGTGAGTTTTGTATTAGAAAAACACAAGAGGTCTTTTTTCAAATGGATTACTATAATAAACAATTGGAAATTATCAAATTATGGAATCCAACCTGGTGTCCACCAAGGGATAAATGAATAAAGAAAATGTGACATATACACACAATGGGGTTTTACTTAGTTATTAACAAGAATGAAATTACACTGTTTCTGGAAAATAGGTAGAACTGAGCATCATTAGGTCATATGAAGTAAGTCAGTGCCACTGAGACAAATATCATTTATTTTTTCTCATTTGTGGAAGCTAGGGGAAAACAAAGAAACAAAGAAAAAAAACAAGACCTAGGTCATGAGACTACAAGGGGGACTAGTAGGGATTTGGAAGGGGAAGGTAAAGGGACAAAGAAGAGGAAGATAAGTAAAAGTAATAAAGAGAATGAATATGATCAAAGTACATTATATGTGCGTGTGGGAGAACATCATGAAACCCCTTACTATGTACAATTTAATATATGTCAATCAAAAATATTTAAAGAACAAATTGGACTTCCACTCTCCAGTTTCAACAGGTAAAGAGCTGTGAAGTCACCATTCCCATCCTCACAAAAAGAAAAACATTTTTAAAAAAGCAACTCCTCTAGGATCCATCAAGAATTGAGGTAATAAGAAAATTGCTGCACCCAAGAGTAAAGAAAGTCAAATGCTAAAAACCACAACTTTCCAAGAACAGAAGCCTGAGTGTGGAAGCCTCACCCTGGAACCAGTACTGGCAGGAAAAATTAAATTGTAATTGATTGTTACAGTCTCAGTGTGAACAAGTGTTATGGACTGAATTATGTGCCCCTTAGAATCACATACTGAATTCCTAATAACCAATGGGAATATAATAGGGGATTGTTTATTCAGAAGATAATTAAGTTAGATGAGGTCATAACAGATTAGTGGTGCTGAAAGAGGAGTTAGAGATACTGTGATCTCTCTCTCTCTCACTGTCTCCCTCCCTTCCTCTCTCTCTCTCTCTTTCTCTCTCTGTCTCTCTCTCTCTCATTATCTCCTTTCTCCATCCCTCCACACTCCAAGCAGACACAAAGATAGTCATGTGAACAGCAGTGAGATGGCACCATCTGTAAGTCAAGCAGAGAGGCTTCATCAGGATTCAAGTTGGCTACCACATTGTCCTTGGGTTTCTTTAGCCTCAAGACCTATAAAAAAATGTTCAGTTGTTGTCTAAACTATTCACATTTTGTTTTTGTAGCCTGAGAAAACTAATATTAGTAGCTTGAGAATAAAAATTTCTAGGAGATCTCAGTCTTGGGGGTAGCTCTGACCTGAGGAGTTTGGTATTTTTTCTGAACCCCCACAAGGAGCCACACCAGGATATCAGGATAAATAGAAGAGTAATTTTTCCCTTTGTTTCTGGTAGAAGGAGGGGGAAAATGAATATTTTGAAATAAAACTAGAGTGATCTATTCTTGGCAATATCTTTCCTTCAAATGGCACTATTTTACCAGAACCATCCTGACAGGGGAAATACCCTATTCAATCCCCCTCTACCACTTCATGTGGAAGATGGAGACCCTTCTCTTACCCTCTTGTGCCTACACATCTGCAAGGTTCCTGTATGCTAACATGGGATTACAGATGGAAGACTCATACTCTATTTAAGAAGGAATCGCTGGGAAAACAAACAGAAAAACAAAAACACTTAAAGAAGAAATATTAGATTCTGACACTAAACAGTAGTAAAAACTGTCTAATTCCCAACCAAGTAAACATGAAGCTCACAATAAATGTTTATGCACCTCAATTTTTCTTATCTGATGTTTTATTTCCAGCTTTCAATGCACAATTACAAGGCCTACTGAATAGAATATAGAAGAGTCTGAAAGGTAAAAGCAAGCATGAGAACCACCTCATATGATGTGACTATGCAATGATCCAACACAGAATTCAGTAAAACTAGTACTAATATGCTAAGGACTCTAGTGGAAGCAAACAGTAACATTCAAGAATAGATGGGTGTTGTAAGAAGAAATGAAAACTGTATTGATCAGAATTAAATACTAGAAATCACAATGTAATAACAGAAATGAATACAACCTTCTTTGAACACATTAGTACATGATACATGCCCAAAGAAAGAATCAGTGAACTTGAACATGTCAGTAGAAACTTTTCCCAACTGAAAATCAAAGACAAAGAATTTTTTTAAAAGTTCAGAATATCCAAGAACTGTGGGAAAATCATGGAAGATAACATACATGTAACAAGAATATAAGAAAGAAGGAAAACTCAAATATTTGAAAAAATATTTGAAATAGTAATATCTGAGAATATTCTCAAATTAATTATAAACATAAAATCACAATCTGGGAAGTTCAGAGAATACCAAGCAGAATGATTACCAATGAATCTATGCATTATATGCATTATACTCAAGTTAGAAACCAAAGGCAAAAAGGAAAATCTTGACAAAAGTCAGGAAAGAGAGAAAAAAGACATAGACAGCTTATGTTTAGGAGACAAAGGTAGTAACTACACTGCACCTTTTCAAAAACCACGCAAATAAGGAGTAAAGTGAAACATTTGAAGTGTTTTGATAAAAGCAAAACAAGCACAGAATTCTGTATCATTAATAGTTATTCTTCAGAACTTGTGGACAAACAAAGACTTCCTTAGGCAAACGAAACTTGAGGGATTTTTGTTACTAGCAGTATTTTCTGTGCAAGAAATGTTAAGGGAAATTCTTTGAAGAGAAAATCTAAAACTAAGATACATAGAAAGAATGTTAGACAACATGCAATGAAAAGACAATAAAGTCTGACTTTTCACATTTGATCAAACATGACAGATAATACAAGGTAATAATGATAATGTATGGGATGATTGTAGTTTATGGGTAGGCGAAATGAATGCTAATGTGGTTGTAAAGAGTTGTAGGGAAGAATTTAACATTCATGTAATAAAGGATATGCATGATGCACTCGTGTTTGAAACTGGACTTAGATAATTACAAATGTATATTTCAAACTACGGTAGACAACTAAAATAAGTGTTTTTTCTTTAAAAAAAAAAAGCAGTATGAGAGAAAAGAAAATTAACTTTTCAATTAAAACCAGAATGGATACAAAAATAAATATAGAAATAAACAAATCAACAAAAAACAAAGCCAACAAATACCAAGAATTACAAGTATGATAGATAATTATCAAATTATAACAATAATAATTTTAAATACACAAAAGAAAACTGACATATCAGAATTTATGAAATACAGTAAAGAAGGTGCTAAGAGAAAAGTTTATGGCTGTGAGCACCTATATTAATAAATCAGAGCAACCTCAAATAAACTAATGATATACATCAATCTCTTAGAAAAACAAGAACAACCTTATCACTGAGTTAGTAGGTAGAGATAAATAATAAGTAATAAAGGACAAGAATTAATGAAATGGAAATTAAAATACAATATAAAGAATTAATAAAAGAAAAGTTGGTTCTTTGAAAAAATAAACAAGACTGGCAAACCTTTAGACACAGTGATCATTAGAAGGAAGAAGAAGACACAAATTTATATAATTAGGGATAAAAAGGTGGATATCACAACAAACACCAATAAAATTCAGTGGATCATTAGGAATACTTCGAAAACTTATTTTTAACGAACTAGAAAAAGTACAAGAAATAGATAGATTTCTAGACTCATATTACCTACTTAAATTGTCCCAAGAGGATATTGACCACAGAAACAGATCTGTAATCTGCAATGAGATTTAAGGAGATGTCTTTCAACAAAGAAGAGCACTAAATCAGATAGATTCACTTTTAATTTCTTCCACAACTTTAAAGAAAAACTAACATAAATGTTCTTCAAAGTATCCATAAAACAGAAAAGGAAGGAATTCTACCAAACTCCTCCTATAAACCAATATTACTCTGATACAAAAACCATATAAGCACATAAAAAAATGAAAGTTATAGAATAAATTCCTTGAAGAACATAGTTGCAAAAATTCTCAATAAAATACTTGCAAATCAAATTCAGGAGTTATACATTAAAAAGATCATGCACCATGATCAAGTTGGTTTCATTCCAGAGATGCAACTGTGGCTCAACATATGCAACTCAATAAATACCATATGTAAACAGAAGCAAGGACAAAAACAACATGAGCATCTCAATAGATGCAGAAAAGTCTGACAAAAATTAACATTCCTTTGCAATAAAAGCCCTGAAACAACTAGAATAGATGGGACATGCCTCAAAATAATAAATGCTGCACATGATAAATCTATAGGCAACACTTCACTAAATGGGAAAAACCTGAAACAATCTTCTTCAAATCAGAAACAAAATGAGGCTCTCCACTCCCTCCACTCTTATTCAATAAAGTGCTAGAATTCCTAGCCAGAGTAGTAAGGCTAGAGAAAGAGATAAAAGAGATACAACTAGGAAGGGAAGAAATCAACTTATTTTTATTTTCAGATAATATGATTCTATACTTAAAAGACCATATAGACTCCACCAAAAAACTCTTAAATCTGATAACACCTTTGGAAAAGTAGAAGGATACAAAATCAACATACATAAATCATTAGCTTTTTCACACACCAATAGCAAACTGGCAAAGAAAGAAATCAGGAAAACTATCCAATTCACAATAGCCCCCAAAAATAATATATCTAGGAATAAACTAAAGATGTGAAAGACCTCTACAATGAAAACTGATAAAACATTGAAGAAGGAAATTGAAGAAGACATTACTATGAAGTGGTCCCATGTTCATGGATTTGCAGAATTAATATTGGGGGAAGAGCTAAACTAGCAAAAACAGTCTATGGGTTGCATGCAATATCCATAAAAGTACCAATGTCATTCTTCATAAAAACGGAAAAATCTATCCACAAATTCATACAGAAACACAAAAGACCCCAAATAACCAAAGGAATCCTGAGCAAAAATACCAGTGCTGGAGAAATCACAACACCTGATTTCAAATGATACTAAAGAGCCATAGTGCCACCATGGTACTGGCACAAAAGACTGGCAGGAAGACTAATGGAACAGAACAGAAATTAAACCACACTGCTACACCCAGCTGATTTTTGACAAGGGAGTCAAAAACGTATGTTGGAGAAAAGGCATCCTCTTCAATAAATGATGTTTGGAAAACTGGTTGTTCACTGGTTGTATAGAAGACAGAAATACTTCCTTACCTTTCATCCTGTATGAAAATCAATTCAAAATGGGTCAAATACCTTAATTGTATGACATGAAACTTTAAAATTACTCCACAAAAAGAAAAGGAAAATGCTTGAAGCAATAGGCATAGGCAACTACTTTCTATAGGACTCCAATTGCTCCAGATATAAGAAGAATTGACACATGGGATTGCATCAAATTAAACAGCTGCTATACTGTAAAAGAAATAATAACCAGAATCAGGAAACAACTTGCAGAATGACAGAAAATTTACATCAGTTATTCATCAGATATAGGATTAATATCCAGAACATACAAAGTGCACAAAAAGTTAAATAGCAAAAGAACAACTAATCAAATTAATAAATGGGCAAATGAACTACATACACAGTTCTGAGGAGATGAAGTACAGTGGCATGTGAAGAAATGTTCAACATCCTTAGGCATAAAGAAAATGCAAATCAAATGACACTGAGTTTACATCTCACCCCAGTCAGAATGGCTATCACTAAGAAAAGAAACAACAACAAATGCAGGTGAAGATTCAGGGACTGGGAATGCAAATTAGTTCAGCCACTATGGAAATCAGTATGGAGATTTCTCAATAAACTAAACATAGAACTTTTACATGATCCTGCTATACCACTCTTTGGCATATATCTGAAGAAATGAAAATCAACATACAGTAGTGACACCGGCACACCCATGTTTAAAGCAGCCCTATTTGCAATAGAAAATGTATGAAACAGTCTATTTGACCAACAATCTGTTACTGAATAAGGAAAATGTGGTAAAATAGAGTATCGTTCAGCCATAAAGAAGAATAAAATTATGTTAGTTGCAAGATAATGGATGGAACTGGAGATCATCATCTTAAGGAAAATAAGCCAAGCTCAGAAAGATAAGTATCACATTTTCGTTCATATGCAGAATCTGGACCTAAAAAACAACAATATGACATTATTGTAAGAGAGAGATAGTTTCATTGAGGAACTCAGCAGGTGGGTGGATGGGGGAAAGAAGAGGGTAGCAAAAGTATAAGATCCTATCTGAAAAATATGCTAAAAGCAAAAAGACTGAGGGCATGGCTCAAGTGGTAAAGTACTTGAGACCCTGAGGTCAATTCCCACTACAGCAAAATAAATAAATAAATAAACAGTTACAAAACCCCAAAATACTTGGAGACCGAATGACACACATCTAAATATTACATGGGTTAAGAAAAGAAGTTACAGGAAAAATAATTTTAATATTTTGATTTATTATTTTTAATTAATAAAATTTTAGAGTGCAATAAAAGCATAAATTTAATGGAAGCATATATATGGAAAATTAATGAATGCATATTTTAGAAAAGGAAAAAGACTTAGATTTTAGGAAACTAAAGAAAGAAAAGCAAATTAAATCCAAAATCAGCAAAGGAGTATAAACAGTCTGAATTACAACAGAACTCAATGAAATTGAACACAGAGAAACATGAAGAAAACAAATGGAAGAAAAGTTTGTTTTGTAAAAAGAGAAAATTGATAAACAGGTGGCCAGGTTATAGAAGAAAAAGAGAGAGAAGACATTAATTACTAATCCCAGAAATGAAAAAGGAAAATCACTACAGATCCCAAGGATGTTAGAATGATTATAAACAAATATTGTGGACAAATTGTCATGTTTAAAAGTTAAATAACTCAGAAAAACCAGACCAGTTCTCTGAAAGACACAGTAAGAAGAAAATCATCTAACTAGGACTTTATAATTAAGAATGCCCTGGGAAACCAGCCATGTGGATCATACCTGTAATTCCAGCAGTCTGAGAATGATTTGGGGTTTTTAGCTGCACAAACAAAAATAACAAATTTCTGCTTTAAGCTATCCAGCCTGTGGTGATTAGTTATAGCAGTGCTAAAATATGAGCACAAGAACTTTGTATTTTCTGCCCATTTTTTTTTTGGAAACCTAAAAATCTCTTTAGAAAAGTCTATTAGTTGAAAATAAGTTAATCAAATCATTATTCAAAATTATCAGGATACACAGGACAAGGACAAGGACACAGTCACTGTAGAAGTAGATAACCAAAGTCTCTTTTTTATAGGATTCATAAATATATCATTTCAGATATTTCTTACATAATTTTTTAAGAACCATTTTACTTAAACTGAGGTTAAAATTTCTGTGTAGAAGTCATGGAGGTGTTTGAAAGGGCCCTGGGCTCAGATTCAATGATTTGTCTCCTCTGTTCTCAGGTTTACATTCTAATATGGTATTTGACCTTGAACAAGTCACTTATAAGACTGCCAATTTCATCATGGGTAAATAAGGATATTTAAAGTAAACGGTCCTTGGGAACTCACACTACTAGAGTTGTGAATCAGCAGTATTATGATTGCAATTTTACTGTTCAAATTAACAAGAAATGACCTGAGACATGACAATTCCAACTTCTGAATAAATTCAGTTTGAGAATTCTAAACTATCACAGACAGTAAATCATTTTTGTAATTACATGGCTTTCCATCTTTCCATATGTCAAACACATTAAAAGCTCAGCTGCTTTGAAATTCAGATGCCAAGGTGAGTTTACCTGTACAACAGATGGTTTAAGAGGCAGATGGGTAGAAGCCGATGACCCACCTGAGATGGAATTGAGTAGAGCATGGCAAAGAGTCCTTGAGAAAGCCTAGGCCAGACCAGCAGAAGCAGGAGCCTGCCCTACATGAGGCAGAAGTGGAGCTCTCTGTGCCTCACTGTGCTGTACCAGCTTGGGACAGCCATGGAGAACATAGGCTTTGATGGAAGATACTAACACTGGGCAGCTGCAGGCTTTCAGCCAAAGATCCGACCCCCCTGCAAGAAAAGTGTCCTTAGGGAGATGTTAACAAAGTGACACCACTACTGCACAAACAGGTGCAAAGATGACATGGCACCGATGCAGAGACTATCCAGGCAGCAATGAGTAAATTCATGTATTTTCATGCATAAAAATCCTCACTGTTTGATTGAACATGCCTTATTCTCAGACCATTTATTTCTTTTCATTCAGTAATTGAATAAATGTTAAACACCTGTGTGCTAAGCCCTGGAAACCTGATGATGTCTTTAAAGACTTGATCTTAACAAATACACAGTTTAGCAAGGACTGGTGGAATGGCTCGAGCAGTAAGAGTGCCTGTCTAGCAAGCATGAAGCCCTGAGTTCAAACTCCACCACCAAAAAAAAAAGGAAAAAAAGAAATGCATAGTTTAGAATGCATATTTATAATCTTATGACATCCCTCAATCTCTAGATCAAGTTACTATAATTACAAAACTACTACAATGAATTATAAGTTTATTAAAAACAAAGAATTTTCACATGAAATATGCAACTGTACTATAGAGATACAAAACAGAAAAAAAAAATCAACAATTTTTATCCTTTCTAAGGCTCTTAAGTCTCCAAGGTTTGTACTTGCAGTTAAGTAAAGTTAACTCATGGTTTTATTGGGAAGTGGGATATGGAGCAACCATCATTTCTTTTGAAAACAATACATACAATCACAAACTCAGAAAACTACAGAAGAAAAGAATACTGATCTGGTGTTTTAGAGAAAAGAATAGAATTTAGAGAGATGGATGCTGCAGATTTTCTAGAACATAATAGAATAGGGCTGTAGAGAGCTAAAGTTTAATAACACCATGTGATACTTTAGTTGAGTGTTGTTTTATCCTGAACTGCACAGCTTGGACCTGGAAACATGAAAAAAATGTGCAAAGGCCACAACACTTTTAGAGGACAGATGATGGTTGTTATACAGTGCAAAAATATTTCTCCAGAGCATATATAAATTGGAAGCAAGTCCATATTCATATCACATAAAATAATAAGAAGAAATTTCATGGATAAAATAATTTTCTGAACATTAATAATGGTGTGTTACAATGATACTTAGCATTTTGTAATGTTTGTTACTGTAAGAATGTATCATTGAATTGTGTTTACATTTGTCTCCCTTCAATTTAAATAACTCTATGTAAGCATAGTGCTTCGTTCATCACCATATTCCCTGAATTTAGCATGAGGATGGACATGTAAAGTGACTCAATAAAACAATAAATACCTCAACAAATCATTTATTTTTTTAAAAAACTAAGCATGTAGGCAATGGCCCAGAAATTACAGATGGTATGTTTTCCCAGTGTTTAAAAACATCATTTAAAATGGTCAGCACATTTCATTTATTAGAGTGATGAGAATGTGTGTTAGTATTTTTTGTCTCTGACTACTGGCAAGTTTGTTCTCTTTTAAAACTCAGTATTATTTCTGGTACTACACTCAGAGGATACATTATTACCAAAGAAATCTAATGTATGATCAACCTCAGCTCTATGCCTCCTGGAGGAAAACAATCAAGTGGATGTTTAAAACATATTTAAATGATATCAAGGATATTAAATAATTTCCAAGACCTCTGATACAATTCATAACTTATGATAATTCACAGAACTTCAAGCCTTTTTTCTTAAATAGTTTGTGGTCACACTGATCACATTCTTACAAGGACTTCTATGCAAATTTTTTTTATATAATAAGTCTAAATGTGGACACTTTTCATTAGTTAAGTGATAAAATCATTAGGCACACATGTTCATAAGAAGCCATATTAAAAACACTGATATGCAATGATTTGTTAATGGGTCTCCCAAGAACATCATAAGGCAAGTGATTGGTAAACATTTGAAATTCATTTCATTGAAGACTAAAAAACCTTAATTTACTCATTATTTATTAGTAATAGCTGAGGAAGACAAAATATTCCACTCCTTTTGATGCTGCAGGATTAAAGCTATTGGCACATTTATTCCTGTTTTTCCGACTTGACCTTTTCAAATGTGCAATGGTTTTCTGAGGTGAACTGTTTAAAATGTACTTTTCTCCTGTGAAATCCCTGAGTATCCATTAACTTCATTATCTTTACTTTCTTCTGTTGTCCACGTTTCAGTAAATAATTAGATAGTAACACTTTAAAAAATTTATTAAAATGTGCCAATGGATTCTAAAATGTCCCTTAAGAGACTCTTGTCTTATATTACAATTTAAAGGCAAGCTGTGCTGCAAGACTGACACTACCCAAAGATTTTATTATTGCTTCAATGCTTTCAAGTTATTGCCCTTCTCATCCTCCAGGAGGTGTTCTATACTGACACTAATCATGCATGCCTGGGATTCTTTCCCTAAAACAGTGTTACATTGCCCCTCTAGGTTAACTCAAACATATTAGGACAAGCGCATATAAAGCGTCATACAAAAGAAGTTCTCTGTTCTTCAACAGCTCAGAATATGATTGTGTTCTACCTGATCTAATCACAATTGGAAGAAAATGGGTATTTATTGTACTTATTGCTGTTATGACTCAAGGAAGAAAAATTCAAGCAGTTCAATGGGAAATATCACTTAATAAATGTTTCCTTGAATCAGAACCATGATTTTCACATACAGGCCTCATACTTTTTAAAGCAACTGCATAAACCAGACTGGTTTGGCAGATTTCTCTCTCTGGCTCTTCATCAAATTCTACCTTTCCTGTCATTTCCAACTTTTTAAATATACCCGTGTGTTTCAAGGAAGTAATTCAGTCATGTTACTTATAGATTGGATAATAATTACCAAATTCAGGATAGTCAATCTAAAAATACTAAAATAATAAGAGTTTAATACAATAATTATAAACTATGCTGAAATACCAAACCAAGGCTTGTCTTTAATGCCAACTTCCCCAGACCTTTCCAGCCCGAATGTAGGTCACAGAGCCATGCAATGTCCACCAGTGATATTTTCACACCAAACCTGCCTGTGTGCAAGAAATCTAATCATGATATTGTTCCAACCTTTGATCATCTCATCTCCTAATGTGATCCACAAACCTCAAAGAATCCACAAGGAAGCTGCTGGGGTCTTAAAGAATTCAATTTTTAGTCATAACTCCATAAAATCTAGAAAGTAAGAGTTTTCTAATATTTAACTAAAGTTTAATTTAAATTGGGTCTGTCACATGACCCCAGTGCTTATCTGCCAGGTATAGTGTGTTAGTGTCTTGCTATGGTTTGAGTGTGTCCCTTACAGGTCATGTGCTGGAGGCAAGATCACCAGGTGGCAATGTGACACCTTTCAGATCTGGGGCCTATGACTGCCAGCAGGAGGAAGAACTAGAGAGTTTTTCCAGGACCCCTGAGGTCTCTTGTGGAGCAGATGTTACAGAGCCAGCCTGACCTCTGACTCACTCTCTGGCTTCCAGTCTCAAGATGTTTCTCTTCCTTCCCGCGCGCGCGCACACACACACACACACACACACACACACACACACACCATTTACCTGTGCATCTTTGCCAGAGTTGCACCTGTGATCTTTGGACACCCACCCTTCAAAACTGTTAGTTAAATAAATCTTTTTACTTTTAAAGTTAGCCTGCCTCCAATACTTCATTAGAATAACCAAAAGTGGAATAATGCATATGTGGAGGAAAAGCAGAGAAATTTCAACTTAGCACATCATCTGTAATTCAAACATTTGTGAACTTTTGCAGATAAAAGGACAAAATCAGTATCAAATTTTAAGAAAGTAGATAAATTTTCATTTCAAAACCAGGCTCTGAAAATATAGGAAATGATTTCAGGAAAAGGTCATTCATCAATATAAATGTGAATTTATTTAAATTACTTTCAAATTGAATTCAATAGATATTCAGTATGCAAAAACAATTAGAAGTTTAAGCTATCTGAAAAATAGCAATTTGGACTAGGTTGGACTGCAGCTCAGTGACAGTGCATTTGCCTCATATACAAGGCCTGGGGTTCCATCCCCAGCACCCCTGAAAACCAAACCAAAACAAAAAACCATTTGATATGCAATGTAGGTCAGTAATTACCTCTAGCTAGAGCCACTAAGGATTCTGACCTATTAGGGAAACATGGAGTGACTACTAAGGGGTGAGAAGTTTCTTTTTGGTTCATGAAAATGTTGTAAAATTCTCTATGATGATAGTTTCAAAATTTTGTAAATATAGTACACACCTTTGAATTGTACACTTTGTTATATATAAATTATAAGAGAACAAATGATACTAATCTATGTGACTGAAAGTTGGAAACCATTGCCAAAGTGAGTGGGAAGGGCCGCGGTGACTTTCTGGGGAGAAGGATTGCTTTTTATTTGAGAGGGAATACTTGGTGACATTGTGTAAAATCCAAACTTGATGTGTCTTATTGACAGTAATTTTAACTTAATTAAAAGAAAGACCATTTTTCCTCATCCAAGGATACTAAAAACACATGCCCTGTGTTGTATGAATCCCTTTCAGCATAACTTGTCCTAACCAGAATTGTATGAAGTTCATACATTGTATTGATGAGGAAACAGGTACAGAGGCTGGATCATATTATTTAAGTCTCACAGCCTTAAGATGAAGAGTGAGAATTCAAAGACAAGCAGTCTGGTGCCAGATCCTGGGCACTTTCTGAACAATTTAGTGTCTACACCTATGAGAGCTGACAGTATAAGTTAGAACATGGCTCCTGCTGGATTCTAGATTAGTTATTTGTTCCAAAAAGCCACTCAAAGAAGTCCGTCCAAACCTAAGTATTTCCTTCAGGAGGAAGAGGATTCCTTTGAACATTTGAGTACAAAAAATAAATCTAATACTTTCCAGGGCACATTCCTTCATGATGCGTGTGTTACATCTGGGTCGATTTGGATCCATTTCAAGGAAACTTCTCTTTGAACTGATGGGATGAGATGGGGCAATATGTGCAAAGCATCAAATAGAACAAGGCAGAAAGATGTAGAATCTGGTCCTCCCTTACCATTACCCAAAGGAATGACCTTGAGAAAGTCAGTTCATCTGTGGTTCAAATTTTCTTTCAGCTTTAAATTCTGATATAAAAGCAAAATAAAGAAAAACTATCTTCCAAATTAAAAAAGTTGCATAACTGAACTAAAAAATATCTTCAGTATCTTAATACATTGGATTAATCAATCTCCCTCCCATCCTATAAATATCAATATTTCTTCTTTTACAGTCATATTCCATGTGATCCACCTAACCAGCCACTTAGAAATAATGGCCCTTATGTAAACATATCTAATTTGTCTTTACTGATAATTTCAAAGCAGCATTTCTGTGTACTGATTACCAGCTTGCTGAGTCTGTTGAACCCTGGAACACAGAATGCGACATGAAGCATATTTAGCACCAACATAAGGCAGGATGGACCACAGAAGAGTAGGGCTCATGGTGAGCTGGTCCCTGAGGCTCAGGAAAGAGGCAGATGGAGTCTCAACTGTTCTTGTCCCTCTTGTACGGCAGCTGGAGGCCTCAAAAAGAAGCCCACCTTGGATTTTATACCTGGAGGACTTTGCGACATACTAAGCTACATGATTGGAGGACATCCTATTGGGCATAGCGTGATGTAGCCCCCAAGTCCCATTTCAGGGTGTTGCCTTTCCAGAACATTCTACAGTTGTGCTTGAAAATTACAGAGAGATACAGGGAGAACTGGGTTAGTATAAGGCCACTGAGAGAACTGTCTTGCATAAATCACCTGTAAGGACACATCTTATTTGTCATCTCCACTAGGGCTTACCATACACTTTATTTCTTAAAGAGAGCAATGAAAGCAGCATAACACTCTGTTTTGAGGAAGTAATTTATCTAATCTTTATTAGCCACTAAAAATGAGAACATGAGATATTGTGTTTTAGATTTTGAACTTATCATTCTGAAAAAATATGTAAACACTTCATACCATGTGTTAAATCTTTGTCACATACTAAAACTGTACTTGAATAGAACAGGAAAGACAAAATTTACTAAAATCTACCTTATCAGTTGAATTTATTTCTACTGAATAAATTATTTACTAATTGCACAGAAATGTGCAGGAGCAGATTATTGTCAGGAATGAGGTCACTAGTGAAGGATTATAGGCTTCGTTCCCTCCCATACATATATTTTAATATTTCCCTAAGATAAAAACACAAACAGAATGCTTAAAACATGGGCAAGGAATATTAATCTGAGTCTCTTAACTCATTTGATTATACAGTCTGGCTCTAAGTAGTTACAGCCACATTTATCATGCTCCAAGGATTGGCAAGAGAGAGCTCATATTATGTGCATTTCTTTTCTCTATTTTATTCCCTGAAAGGTAGCCATTATTGACTTCCTTATTCATGAATAAATTTGGGCTTTTTATTGTTTAACATCATTTAAATTTAATCCTATCCTATGTGTTCTTTCTTATCCATAATCTTTTCTTTAACATAATGTTTAGAAGATTCTCCCACAACTACCATACAAATACATTTGTTCTGTTGATATATGTCATGCATTCATCCTTATTGCTGTTTAATATAGCATCTTAATTTACCTACCCACTTTAAATTTCCAACCATTTCCGATAGCGCTAAGTCAGAACATGGACTGTGTTCAGCATCAGTGGATGCTTAAGTTGTCATTCGAAGTGGTTGAGCCAAGTAACAATTCCAACAGAAAAGTTTGAGTGTTCTGGTTGTGTTACATGCTCTTCAAACTTAGTGTTTTGTGTCTTTTTAAATTTCAGTCTTCTGGTAGATATGGAATCATATTGCAATGTATTTTAATTTATATAGCTGTTCTGATTAATGTAATTGAGAGGACTTTCAAAATTATTGTTGGCTACTAAGATGTACTCTGCTGGGAAAGGGCTCCTGTTGGTTTTTCCTCATTGTCTTATCTTTTCCTGTTTGTAAGCCCTCTTATGTAGCATGGGTATTAGTCTATTGGTCCATCAGAGATTATTCCATAGTCATTACAGTAATACTTAGAATATAAATGCATATATATGCATTAATTGGGATTTTCTGGGAAACAGAACAGCACAGTACATTAGATGTATAGAAAAAGATTTACCACAGGAATTACCTCACATGATTCTGAAGGTCAAAGTGTTCCACAATCTGCACTGTACCATCTGGAGACCCAGGAAAGCTGGTGCTGTACCTCCCAATCCAAACTCCAAGGCTTGAAAACCAAGAAAGACAAAGAAGTAAGTGCTGGTCTGATTCCAAAAGAACCAAGAATGAGAAACATTGGTGTCTCAAACCAGGAGAGGTGAAGGTCTCAGCTCAGGCAGAGAGAACGAATTCTCTCTTCCTCTTTTGTTCT
This sequence comes from Castor canadensis, assembly GCF_047511655.1. Lineage (NCBI taxonomy): Eukaryota > Metazoa > Chordata > Mammalia > Rodentia > Castoridae > Castor > Castor canadensis. Next base: position 44,573,898 of record NC_133400.1, on the reverse strand, counting down.
CTTCAGGCCTTTGCCACTTTAATGAGGATGTATCTACTTCCTCCTTCCAGGGATTCAAATGTTAATCTATTCCAGAGACACCCTCACAGTAATGGTTTACCAGCTACATGATATTATTTAGCCCAGTTAAGTTGCTGCATAAAATTAACCATCACATCATATTTCTAATGTTTAAGAATTCTAGTCTTGACATAGTTCTGCTTAACATTTTCTAGTAACTTATTTTTGAAAGTTTTAAAGTCTACTTTGTCTAATGTTACCATAGTTGCATCATTTTGGGTAATGTTCCAGGGTAAATCTATTTTCCTATTAATATGTTTAACATTTCTGTGTCCTTATATTCATTATAACTCTCATAAACTACATCATTCTGATGTGCATTTTTTTGTTTGTTTTCCATGATTTCCAATATGAGTGAGTGCTTTGAGTACATTGAGTATTCAGTCCATTCACACATAATGGAATTACCAAGATAAATTAACATTTATTTTAAAAATTTGTATAAACTATTTTTTAAACACTTGAAACTGTTGGTCTAAAAATGTCTTTATTTTACCTTCACTTTGGAAAGAGTATTGTCAATGATCTAGCACTCCAGTGAGCATGTTTAAAGACCCTTATGTTCTCTGAGCAATCTCTTTGTTAGGTCTTTACATCCAAAAGGAGATGCTACTCCTGCTCTGTTGAGAAATTGGTCTTACCTTTAATCTCCTGTCCTATATAGAGCTCCTGCAGTCAGCCAGTGTCTTAGGGGTAACAGATGTGTGTGTAAGGCACCAGACTTTCACTGCAGTTCACCAGACCCACAGGGTTTCAGAAGCTATGAAGGTGCATGTCTCCACCATCCAGGGCCCAGCCCCAAGGTCCACCTCACTGGCTCAATGTCAGTAAATATGTGAGGGAAAATGTGCTGCTGGTCTTTTCCTGCACAACTAGAAGAGAAGTAAGAAGGACATGGAGGATGCATTTATGCTACCATGGATTTGTTTAGATAATTACAACTATCTCAAGCCCAGTTCAAGTATTTTGCCTGATTAACAGTGGAGAGAACAGAGGGACCACATATGCTGCATGAGGAAATAGATGTTCTGAAAAACAATCTTACTTATAATTTCCTTAGGATGTAAAGAAGAAGAAATATATTCCTGTGGGGGGGAAAAATAAAGGCAAACTTAAATTGATGAAAGAAACTGGAAGTGACAAAATAGCTAAATGTTAAAAATTAAAGAAAATAAACTTAACAAAGATTTTAAATGTTCCCATTGAAGAGACAGGCATCAAAAACAGATTTATGATCTCATGTAAGTCATGAGAAACAGCATACATTTCATAAATTAAAATTTTATGGAGTAAGTGCATGGATACTAGTTAATAGAAATTTAGGTTCATTAAACAATGTTATACAGAACATAGAGGCTTTACCCAGTATTAAAGAGTTATTTTTTTAAATACATGAGCCACTTCTGATGGAAGTGAAGTTATATGTTTTGTTAAAAGTCCTACGGTAATATATCAAAAGACTTTAAAATATACATGACTTTTGCCCCAAGACTTTCACCACTGGCAATTTTATTCTTTGTTGAAAAAGTATGACAAATGTATGTGAAAATGCATTTGCAATTAGCATTTTCTTTTTTGTTTGGCCATATGGGATTTGAACTCAAGGCTTCATGCATGCAAGGTAGGCAGTGAGCCAATCCATAAACTTCTATTTGTTACAGCTTTGCTTAGATAATGAGTTATTGAATAAGTCTTAATTACATCCAATACATAAGTATTAAATTGCTTTAATACTTATGTTATCCAATAGCATGTATTGAAATGAAACCAGGATGTAAATATTTGTTGATATTACATAAATATATGAATATTCTGTGAATATGAGATGATATAATAATAAAAAACAACAATGCATAAAATGTGCAACAACATAGATTAGGTAGTTTCTTTTTATTAAAAAAATAATTCTCTATCTCCATAAATATGTGTATATATGAATATACATATATGTGCTCACATATGGACACATATACGCATCTCCACGTGTATTTGTGCGTATGTGTGTCTACACGAAAGGTTAAAACCCAGAAGGATTCATCATTACTAATAGTTAAGCATGATACCAAGAGTTTTTTATTTTCAGAATCATTAAAGCCAGTTTCTTTTTTCTTTCATTCTTCTTTTTTTTCGAAACTGGGTCTCAATATGTAGCTCAGGTGGTGCATTTGCATTGTATCAGTGTTTCTCAATATTCCAGCAAACAACAAACACTTTTGCTCTTCACAAAGGGTACAAGGTGCATTTGACAATGAATAGAACATAGGAAGCACAGATAAAGGGAAGTCCTGCTCAAACTTGAGTCTGTTTAATGTCTGCTGTGTTTCAGACAAGAGGTTGCTCTGTGCACTACTGAGAAAAATGGTATCCTTCCTTCAGTCAAGGAGAGCAGGGAGTCCTACAGGATCATATAAGACCATCATTCCCACAAAAGGAAAGGATAACTCTAATTAACTTTAAAAAAACTATTATTTTTTGAAATCAGCAAAGTGTTATAAAAGTTTTATACACAAAATGTCTAAATGACTGAATTCTAGAGATGAGTGAGCTCATTTAAGATAAGCATGGCTTCATTCATAGGTCCACCTGGCCTGGAAATAGGTAAGGAAAGAAGTCTTGTCTAGGTAGGGAAATTTTTCTAGAACAAGAATTCTAGCTGCATTTTTAAAAAACAAATGTGTAGTTCCAAACACCCAAATTACCATTCCTACCATTCAAACATCCAATATGAAACTTTTGCTGAGCAAACAGAACCTGGTAAAGGATTTAAAAAACAGAAGGAATCTTGTAGTCTTGTAATACCTGGACTTAGGACCCAAAGAGAAGCACTGGCTTGCCTTAAAGAAAAGGTGAAAACAGGGCCTCCCTTAGTTTAACCCCTTATGAATATCTCTTTAAAAGTTTAAAGGCATGGATGGTGCACACTTGTATTCCCAAGCAGAGGTCTTCGAAGGCAGAGAAAGGTCTGAGGCAAGCAAGTAAAGTTAACATGAGAAACTATCTGAAAATCAAACTGCAAACAAATAGACTGGGGAGTGCTCAAGGCCTAGCAAGCACCACACCCCTGAGTTCAAACCCCAGTACCTTCAAAGAAAAGAAAAAGAGGGAGGAAGAAATTAAAGAGGGAGAGGAGGGAAGAAAAGGAGGAAGGGAGAAATGGAGGGAAGTCAACCTGCTCAACTTGTGACAGGCCCCAAATCAGCCTGTTACCCTGGATGTGCATCCCTACTGTATTACGTCACACACACATTGGAAAAACAATCTCTGTGTTATTTAATTCACATAGATTCAAGAAAGCATGAATCATGATGAAGAAAAAATTTATTAATTGCTATTAAATGTGCTAATGAGTTAGAAGAAAAACATAGGAAAGCTGAGTAGACAACTGAGGATTCCAAACAGAGAAATTCAGAATATTTGAAAAACTAAATGTATGAAATGAAAAATAGTTTTTAGGACTTCCTGTGAAAGCTGGCAAAGATATTGTCTCTCCTGGTAGGACATCTACAATTCTTGGAAAACATACAGAAAATAAATCTAAGAAAATTCAAAGGTGGAACAACAGACTCAAAGGGGCATTAGCACCTAAAAAAAGATACAGTTATGAGTTTCCTGAGTTTTCTTTACTCATCATGTACACCAGACCCAGGTCCAAAATGACTAACAGTCCAATTGGCTAACAGCACCAACAAATTAAATACCCAGAAAACCAGTTCATTCCAAAATGATAAGGAAGCAGGTAAGGTGGTAGGAAAGGAACATTTCATGCAGTAACATAACCACAGCCAAACCACAAAGAAAATGAAGGTACCTTCAGCCTCCAAACTCTCAGTTTCCACATGGGTAAATTCAACCAACTGCTGATTGAAAATATTCAGAAAAATATTATATCTGTACTGAACATGTATGAAGGTTTTTTATTTATTATTCCCTAAAAATACATATATCATATTGCAAAAAAGTAACCTAGTACTTAAGTATCATAAGTAATCTAAACACGATTTAAAGTATAAAGGATGATGTCATAGGTTATATGCAAATACCTTACCCTTTTATTTGAGACTTGAGAATCCATAGGTTTTGGCATATGTAGGGGGTCTAAAAGAAACCCTCACGGATACCATGATTTGACTATGGTACTTCCATAGTAAAGGCCAAGTGAGAAACCTAATTTCCTGACCTCAACATACTGTACTCCAGCACAAGGAGGTACTCATCAAAAAGTCAACTGGAGGCCACTAACAAGTACAAACTTCCACCATGGCTCAGCAGTAATAAGCTGTTCTTTCCCCTACCTCTGGGTGAAGAAAGAAGACACCTACTGAAGAGTGAGTATCAGCAGAGTTGGGGGTCTAAGTAAGCTTCCCCAAAGGGTAAGGACCTCAACTCATTGTATTTGTCCTTTTGTCTGACCACAGAAATGAACTTTAGGATAAAATACACAGGAAGTGATAAATTGGTAGAGCTTTATTATTAAAACCAAGCAAAGGAAAGGAGAGTGCACACCCAGACATAGGAGTGGGCACTCCTGAAAAGAGGCCTCCTGACCATTTAACTTTAGGGGTATTTATACTGGGAAAATAGAGCAGGGGATTTAGTTTAACCAATCCTTTAGATAAGTATCTTTTTTTTTGTTTTACACCTGGTACATATCAATCATTCTTGCTTATTTTGATACAATTAATTAGCCCAGAGGTTTTTAGTCTAGTTACTTTTACTAATTCTGGATTACTATGCTGTAGTTGTCTGTTTTCCTTGAGCATCTGTTTTAATAAAGAATTAACTTCACCAGATACTTTCAAGATGAATATTTCTCTTTTGCAAGTATTTTTGAGATCAAAGCAGTCATTTTACCAAATACCTCATCCCTTCCCTCCATAAGTATCATTCTTTAAGTTATGTTTGTCCATGTCAATGCAAAATAATCACCTGGGCAAGGTCATAGTGGGTGTTTTTCTACATATGTTACAGGTCAGTGGGTTATTGTGAGAGCTAAGAGAAAGGCATGTATGCTTCTAATCAAGTTATTCATTGATGCAGTGCTTTTTATTCATTTCTGGATTTTGATTCCCTTTCCTGATTTTCCCTAATATATCCTGTGTCATCAGGGCATTTTCCACCTGTACAATCTGTTTAGGCTGCCATAACAAAATACCACAGGCTGGGTAAATTAAAAAGTAGAAGTTTCTTTGCTTAGTTCAAGAGGTTGCATGTCTAAGATTGAGGTGCCATTATGATTGATTTCTGCTGAGGCCATTCTTCCTGGTTCACAGATGGCCACCTTTTTTCTCTGTCCTCACTCAGCTTCACTTTTCTGCAAATTCAGCAATAGAGTGCTCTTTTGTAACCTCTCTTCTCATAAAGACCTCAAACATATCAGATTAGGACTGTACACTTATGACATCATTAACTATTCCTCCCTAAAAGCCCTATCTCCAAATACAGTCATATTGTTAGGGTTTCAACATATGAATGTAAGGGACACAACTCAGTCCATAATGTTCTATTTCCTACCTCCACCCAAAAATGCCTATCCTCCTCTTGATATGTAAAATATACCCTCTACATCTCAATAACTCCAAAGTCTGAACCCATGTCACTTTTAATTCAACATACAAATCTCATCTAAATACTGTCTAGATGAGGTATGGATGAGAATTGAGATATGATTCATCCACCAGCAAAACTCCTCTTAAACTATGAAGTTATGGGACCTGACAAATCATATGCATCTGAAATACAAAAGTACGGTTGGACTAGGATGAACAAAATTCCATTCCCAAAGAAAGAAACAAGAAAAAAGTAAAACATTTCAGGCCTCAAGCAAGTCTAAAATCTTAAAGGAAAAATTCCACTAGATCTCAAGACTTGAGAATAGTCCTCTTTGATTGGCTCTCTGCCCTTTCAGAGCATAAGGGCTACAACATTATCCCATGACTTTGAAGGCTGCCCACCCCTTAGTATATTTGATTGATGGTATAGCTCCATTCTTCTTTGTGCCAGCTCCATCCACATCACTTTTATGGAAAATTCATTTTTGCCACATTGGGTAAGAGCAGTCTGGCCCCCTCCAACTAAGCAGAGGGCTTTATCCTCTTCAACATGGGGAAGCAGGGGGAAAAGAAACAATCTTTTGCCCCCTGGATGTATGTTAATGGCAGCCTGATAATCTCCAAATCATTTTTAGAATCATTGCCTAAAGAATAACAGACTTCAGCCTAATACTTCTATTGTCCCAACCAGTAGAATCACAGAAGTCAAAAATCTTTTACTCATCTTATCTTCATTCCATTAATACAAATTAGCAGTCTGATATAATCCCATCTGAATTCTTTGCTTCTTCTCGGGATGCTGGTTAAATCCATGACCAATATCTTTATGGAGTGATTGTTCAGCCATACCATTGGTGTGCTCTCAAGAACATGATTTCTCATTTTTGGCAATATGGAGAGGCTGAGAATTTTCCAAATCCTCCATTTCTTATTTGTTCCTGCTTATAATTTTCACCACCAATCTGTCTTTTTTCTTTCACAGTATACTAAGAGCAGTGAGAAGAAACATGCTACATATTATACTTTAAATACTCTGTTTATAAATATCTTCAACTTGATATTCAATTTCTTCATTGAAAAGTTCTATCACAAAACACCAGAGCATAATTCCACCAATTCTCTATCCTTTTATGACTTTTCCTGATAAGATGAAAAGGATGAATTTTCCCCCAAGTTTCTAACAATATATTCCACATTTCCATCAGATACCTCACCAGAAGCAACTGTATTAATCATGTATCTTTTTTTGTGTGTGTGCTGGAAATGGAATCTAGGGTCTTGCACATGCTAGGCAAGAACTGTTCCACCTAAAGGTCACATTTCTACTAAAAGGCTCTGCAAGATAGTCAAGGATTTTTCTAGGATGTACCCCAGAACTCTTTTAACCTTTACCTATCAATAATTTCCAAAAACATTCCACAGTTTCATTATTTGTTATGGAAGCCCCCCACTTCTCAGCTGGAAAATCTATACTCATCTACTAGACTGGGCATAAACTGCAGACTGTGTGGCTTAAACAATATAAAATCATTTTCAAACAGTTCTAGATGCTATAAGTCAAAGATTGATGTGTTCTTAGAGTAGTTTTTGATGAGTCAGCTCTTTATGGTTTGAAGGCGGCAAGCTTCTCTTTCTATCTTCACATTGTCTTTTCTCTATCCACAAACAGGAAGAGCATGCTTTTTGGCATCTCACTTTTATTGTGAGAATACCAGGTTTATGAGATTATGATTCCAAATTTACAGCATCATCAAACCTTAATTGCCTCCTTAAGGGACCTATCATCCAATATATACCTTAGGGGTTAAGATTTCAACACATAAATTTGAGCAGATGAGACTGGGAAACAGTTCCTTTAACACAGTCTCTCACCAAAACAAGAACACCCCATTCCATGTTTTGATGAACAGATTAATGACATATTCTTATTATTGTCAGCCAGTGTATCAGTGAAGCACATGTTTGGAGCCAGGGTCTGAATCACTGGCCAACAATAAAGAAAAGCCCTCATTAGCAGGTGTCAAAAAGGCCTCATATGAACTTAGTACTTAGCAGTAATGAGGTTGACTTCTCCTTCCCTTGCCATAGTGGTAGCTAATCCAGCTACATAAAAGAATTAAGTACAACTTAACCTCATAATATAATGCCAAAATTTCCAAAAATCATTTGAAAATCACACAACTGTCCAGCAACCAAGAAGATCTCAAAATGAAAAAAGCAAAAAAAAAATCAATAACATAATGAAAAAAATAGTAGGACTGTCTGGCATTATTTTTAAAGCAGACATCACAAATTTCTTCAATGAGAAAAAGCAGACACTTGAAACAAATGAAAAAAAATCTGAGCAAAGGAAATGAGATATAATGATAATCAACTGAAAATTTAGAACTAAACAGTACAATTGCAATGATAATACAAATAATGATAATCCCTCAATTGATAAGCTCTAAAGAAGAATGTAGTTGAAGGCAGCATCAATAGACTTGAAAACAACAGTACAAATGACCCTATGAAAAAAGTGAAGGTACTAGAGACGAAAACACAAACCAGAATTGGTCACCTGGTTGTATGGGCATCTAGAAACTTCCATTTAACATGTTTTGATATTATCACTCAAGCCTGGATACTACCAGTCAAAGGGTTTTGTAATACTGCTGTGTCTATTCTTTATAGCTCTTTTTCTTCCCAGGTACAAACTTACAAAAACCAAACATTTTCAATTCCTGGACCAAAAATGAATCCATTGGTGGAAGCATACCTCATTTGACATCTCAAAATGAACAGGGGGTGATGGAAAGAATAAGGGTCTGTACACTCCTGAACTGTTTACTAAATTCCTTTCATGTTTAGTAATTTCAGCCTTATTTTCTGGTTCTGTCTCAGCTCCTGAACTAGTCTTAATTATCTATCTATCTATCTATCTATCTATCTATCTATCTATCTATATTTAATTTTCTCATAACTCATCCTACTATCCTGTCTAAATGGAATAATAGTTAATTTCAGGTTGGGATTTTTCAAAACCACCTCAGATAAATAGCATTTCTGTATTCTAGGTAAGAAATGAGTTGCAAAGTGTTGATGGAAATTTTTAGAGAGAGGTGGAAAAAAACAGTTTTGAAATGAATCACAGAACAAAGTAGAATAAACTAGCTGCCCATTTTTATAAAAATAAACATTACCACCTAATCTCATCTTTGATAGCACCTTATTACTAAAAATAGGCCATCTAATTTAACTTTATATATTGCTTATGGCTTAGTTTTCTAACCTATCATTTTAATAACAAAATTCTTCTTTTAGAAAGAACACAAATTCATCAATATTGTTTTTAAGGAGTCTAATGAGTACATCATGTTCTCTCTAATGGGAGTTGGCTCTAAAACAGTTGAACACTTCACCCCATGTCTTGCAGACCTATGTAATCACACATATGTAAACAGCATATCAATCTGGAGAGAGAAACAAACAAGCTAAAATTGTAATGTTTAAAACTGAATACTTCTGATTGGATTGTGCAGGAGAGGAAGTGGGAGAGGTCAATGCTTACCCAAAATAAAATAGGCACCAATATAAGGGAAAACATCATTCTGAGGCATTACCAAAAGGGCAATAATGTCTGCTGAAAGAGGGAAAATATTCACAAATGATTTGACAATATCCTTTAAAACATTTGTTAAAGCACACAACTTCAACAAGTTGTTTCAAACATCTAATTGACTTTTGGTTTTAGGGTTTTTTTTTTTTTTGGTAATATGGAGGTTTGAACTCAGGACTTTGCTTACAAGACAAGTTTGTTCCAGACCACTAGCCCTTTTAATGGGCTTTTCTTTGTAAGTACAATTTTATGGGGTTCAATATGATCATTCTATATTTGTATGTGATGTAGAATGATTAAGTCAAGGTAATTAACATTTACATAAAAGAATTTACTGAGGCAAGAGAGTAAGGGAAACAATGATTTATGAGGATGCTGCTTCAGCAGAGGCAGTACAGCTCAGGCATACTGCTGATGTGCTGTTGTAGGCATAGGTGCAGGCTTTTATGGGGTAGCTTTGGATTTTGAAAATTGTCTCTTTTAATGGGTTTTGTTCATTAGTTGGTTCTTTGTTGGGTCATGGTTTGAATTTTGAACACTTGGAAATTGTTCACATTCTATCCATTCTTGGCCCATACTCCGTCATTCCACCTCAACCATGGTATCTTGTTCCCCTGGTCCCACCTTAAAGAAGACAGTCCTCCACATTCCTTCTAACAGAAGAACAAAATCAACCCTGGTTTCAGTGTGGCAAATGATCATCTTTTGGATTTGTTTCAAGCTGAACAAGTTGGTAGAGATATCTGTACCTATCTGTTGTTTTGGAAGAAGGTTAAAAGAAAGTCTCTGGGGACACAAAGGGGTCTGTTTGAGTACTGGAATAAAATTCTATGGAAGTCTTGCCCACAAGACTGAGGGGCACTGAGAAGAAAAATAGTATTAATTGAAATCCATGTTGTAAAATCATCTGTAGATTTATGGCCTGGAGGCAAGAGGAAAGAAACTTGGTGAGACTATTAATGATGAAAGGTCCAGTAAAGAGGAGAAGAAATAGGAAAACAAATGGTCCCAAGAAAGGGAGGAGCCAAGAAAGCCAAGACAACGTGTTCTCACATGAGAGCCATCCTTGAGTGGTCTGTTTTCTACATTGAGAAGCCTGCTGGGTTAGTTTGAACCTGTCCTGATTTATTAATCCAAGAGCAGCAGCCTTTCCCAAGCATAACACTGGTCCGCCTTGGAAGCAGCAAGAATATCTAAATCTCTTTTGTTCTGTAAGATCATGGATATTTGCCAGTGTATCCCTATAAATTAGCATGGGTTTAAGTTATGGCAATCTGCAATATCAGAAATCTTTAGTGACAGGGTTTTGTATGTTCATGACCCTATCTGTAATATAATTCTAAGGCCTATTAGTAGAGGTATAAGTTGGATAGCACTTCTGTTTCTAAGACAGAAATGAATGTCCATACATAGAGAGGAAAATGTGCAGTTTCCCTGGAGCTATAAAAATGGCAAGCAATAGAAAGGAAAGAGTATATGTTTCTGTCCAGTTTGAAGGTACATGCAAGGGTTTTCATTGCCATCAGGTAGCACTGCTTAGGAACCATTTCATCATAACCTCTCAACTTTAGTTACTTTTGAATGGTGTGGTGCAAATGACTCTGTTGGGATTCTGATAACTTTCTCTCTTGTCTGAATGTCTTTTTTTCCAAATTATTTTTCTCTCAACAGTTTTTTTATGAAGATATCTGCCAAGTAACCATACCATGGTTTGGCTTTAGTAGTCCATTGACACCAGGATAAGGTTTGTACTTGAATGACTTTCCTTATTTCTGGCATGAGATGTCTCTTTTAACTGGTCTTATCTTATGTCACATTGGAGGGGAAGAGACAGGCCTTCCAGGTGGGAGTCAGTGCCAATAAAACCCTTTCAGCAAAATTTAAGCAACAGAGAGGTTTAAAAGAAGTTGTTCTCAGGCTGTGCTTGCTGGAGTTCATTCTTAACTCTAATTATATCTGTTCTGTAGTTTATGTTCTTGCATTTCAAAAATGATGTTCATGTTGCTATTTTTAGAAGTTATACCTCTGCAAAATGTCAATGGACAGCAGTTATAAAATTTTACAACAAAAATACAAAATAAATCCAACAAAAGCAAATATTTAATGCTAACTCATTTGACATATAAGTATGTGTAGGAATCCTCCTCTATGATCCTGGCTGCAAATACTTCACAGAAGGATAAAAAGTGAAATGATAAAAGACAAAAGTTTAGCAATTGACATAACAGTCTAGTTATTTGCATTGCATATAGCATGTTAGGATAATAATTATGATTGACATTGTAATGTTAGCACCATTAAGGTCTCCTTGTTACAATTAGGAACACTTAGACATAAGCCTGCAAAAGGCTGGCACTACTAACAGTTACAGTTTTGAGGAGACAAACTTACTAAGATACTTTAATAAAGTTTGCATTTTAAGTCTTGTACATTTATAATGGGCAACATAAATACATTTAATAGACAACAATCCAGCAATGATTACCATCATAGCTAAACAGATGTCATATAAAAATTTAGTTTCAGCTTTGTGGTGAAAAAATAGAACATTAGGCTAAGGAAGATAAGAGGTGGTGTGGGTAAAAATGAAAATTTTGGTTATAAATCAGAGATGTTTATTTAACCTCATTTATAAGGTAGTCATTAAAAGATTTTGACAGAAACAGACACTCAAATGAACATCCACTCTGTTAAGACTCAATTTTCTAAGCAGTCAAAAGCCTAACAAAATCTGCCAGAAACACAGGTAGTTATCTTGATAAAATGAAGAATCATTCCTTTAAGTCAGTTTTTGTTTTTTTGCAAATGTAACTAACAGCAGAAGAATATTCCAATATTTATAAAGCATTGAATTTTCAGTGCTAGTTCTACATCAATGCAACAATTTTGACCATATATCTGTCACTAACTCATAACTTGAAGTGGCATTGACTTGAAGGGGATCAGGACTCCTCTCCTTCCCCTGTGGGAAAAAGAAATTTCAAATAGGCAGTAGGACAACTTAGAGGAACACATAGCGAGTAGGTATGCAGTTCAGCTGAACCCAATGTGAATGAGGACCTTGTGCTTTTGTCACAGAAACTTCATAGTTGAGGTGGTAGCTGTGAAGTTGGACAGCTGGAGGAGGCATGGTGTTCCCCGCTGTGGAGCCAGGCACGTTTCCCTGTCCCTCTCCAAGTCTTGGAAAGTTTACTTGGGCCTACACGATTTTTCCAAAGGGCTTTTAGACAGAAAAGAAAGTCATGTCAAACAGGGAATATCAAAACAGAACAGACAGGATTTTCTTTTCTTTTTTGCTTGGACCCCCCAAGGCTGAGGGGTACAGTTTAAGGGATTCTCTCAAACTCAGAAGTGCTTGCTCTGATGCTGCTAATCTAGATGACACTTTTCACATAAATCCCCTTAGTCCTGCAAGAAAAAGGAAACCTGTACATCAAGGATGGACCGCAAGGATTGGGAGAGACTCCCCTAGAGAAGCTTGGAGAATTTTACTGAATTTCTCATGAGATAAGACAAGTGGGAGACCTGCAAACAGCCTGGGCTTGAATCATTATACACACACACAGACATACACACCTGAGAATAGCAACACTGGGCAAACACTTTCTGTTGGCACAGAGGACAGAACGGCAAAAATCCAGGAGGTTAGATCAGTACAGGCACAGAGTCCGATGTTTCCAGAGGAAAGAAAACAAGGAGAAGGATTTAATTCCTTGGGAAACATGAGAGTGAGAAGAGGATCCCTTGGACCTATGTGGAGATTTAAATAAGGAGAATTTCTTCCATTAAAACATAATCATGAGATACCAAGATGGCAGCTAGAGGGAGGAAGCAGAAAGCATGCCTCCTAAAGTGAAATCTTGGAGAGACACTGGAGACACACCTTGCAGGCAAGGCCACTGAGAAGAGGCAAAATTTTCACCCCTCCACACCTCCAGCCCGTGAAGAGAATCTCCACTTCACATTAAATGAAGAAACCAGGAGGGCCCCTGGGCTGCCAGATACCTGCACTCAGACAGATTGGGAAGATGCAGACAAGGTGAGCTAAGTGGTATGCAGTACTTCCACAGACAATGCTGGGCCAGATCAGCATAGCCCCCTGGATAGAGCGACCCTCAACGGGAAAAAAGAGAAAGTAGTAATAAGCAATAAGAACAATAAAGACACACAGCAAAGAGGGTGAGGCACCCCAGGCACCAAAGAGGGTGGAGGGGAATCCCTCCCAGAACTGTAAATAAACAAGCTGGACCTCACTAGAGAGGGTGGGTACAGGGCATGCACCAGCAACGGGGAGCAGGAGAGCTTGTGAGAGTGGCGGAAGGAGGAAAACTCCACAGGAGAGCAGGAAGACACACCTCCCATTTGAGCTGTAAACAAACATGCCAGCTGGCAGGAGCAACAGCACACACCCAGCAATCAGGAGCAGGAAAGCTTGTAAAAGTGGTGCTGGGAGGAAAACTCCACAGGCAGGGGGGAAGATCCACTTCCCACAAGAACTGTAAATAAACATGCAGGCCTGAGAAAACGGGTGCAGTGTCACCTCCCCCAGTGTGCTTGGAAAGGGGAAAGCTTGTAGCAGTGGCTCACACACAGGAGAGCTCTGAGTAAACAAAGCCTGCAGGGCCAGGTGAGTGCTAAGCTCAACACAGAGATCTGCATAAATAACGCCGCCAACAACAGCAGGCTGAAAGCAGTGGGCAAGCAAGCCTTAGATAGCCATTCATGGACCTGTTCCCAGACTTTTTTTTCTCTCTCCCTACCTTGGGTGAGAAAACAACTGAACTACACATGCATGCTGAAAAACTAGCTGAAACTGTATTCATTTGAACTTGGGATACTTTGTGGAGTTTTTGTGTGTGTGTGCAGTTTTGTTCTACTTTATGTTTCCCCTTTGATGAGACAACTACAGAACAACATCTGAGGCACCATCTCCAGGATTGGAGGCTGAGGGATGAACACCAAAATTATTAAGACTGAAACTTCATTGCAATTGAACTTGGAGTTTTATTTTTATTTCATTTTATTTTATTTTATTTATATATGTATTTTTTTCCTTTCATTTACTTATTTTTCATTTAGATACTTATCTTTATTCTTTTTTTTTATTTTCAATCCTCTCTCTGTCTCTCTAATACAAAAGATTCTTCAAGGGATTCTGCACACAAAAAGTGAAACCCAACTTAACCATGAAAAGACAGGCAGCACCAAACCACAGGAAAAGAAAAAGCAAGACAGTAGAGAGTAATCTCAACTTAGGTACACACAAACAAATCTTCAAACAACTAAGACAGCTAAATGACAGTAATCACCACATACATATCAGTACAAACACTTAATGTTAATGGACTTAATTCACCCATCAAAAGGCACCACTTGATGAAATGTATTAAAAAGGAAGATCCAACAATTTGCTGCTTACAGGAGACCCATCTCACTGACAGGAATAAACATAGACTTAGAATGAAAGGCTGGAAGAAGATTTACCAAGCCAATGGCCCCCCAAAACAGGCAGGAGTAGCAATATTTATCTCTGACAAAGTAGACTTCAAACCTACATTGATCAAAGGAGATAAAGAAGGACATTCCATACTAATAAAAGGGGAAATAGACCAAAAGGAAATAATAATTATCAACCTATATAAATCCAATGCAACACACCCAATTTCATCAAATATACCCTTAAAGACTTAAAAACATATATTAACTCCAACACACTGGTTGTGGGAGACTTTAACACCCCATTATCATTAATAGATTGGTCATCCAAACAAAAAATCAATAACAAAATCCAAGATCTAAAATATACAATAGATCATATGGATCTCTACTTGATGTCTACAGAACATTTCATCCAACTTCTACACAATATACATTCTTCTCAGCAACCCATGGAGCCTTCTCCAAAATAGATCATATCCTAGGACACAAAGCAAGCCTCAGCAAATAAAAGAAAATAGAAATTATACTGTGCATACTATCTGATCATAATGCAGTAAAATTAGAACTCAACAACAAAAGTAAAGACAAAAAACATGCAAACAGCTGGAAACAAAATAACTCATTACTTAATGAAAAATGGGTCATTGATGAAATAAAAGAGGAAATTAAAAAGTTCTTGGAAGTCAATGAATACAACCTAACAGAACCTATGGGACAAATCAAATCAGTCCTGATAGGAAAGTTTATAGCCATGAGAGCATATATTAAAAAGACTGAAAGATCCCAAATCAATCTAATGACACATCTCAAACTCCTAGAAAAACAAGAACAAGCAAATCCCAAAACAAATAGGAGAGAAATAATAAAAGTAAGAGCTGAAATCAACAAAATAGAAACCAAAAAAACCATACAAAGAATTAATGAAACAAAAAGTTGGTTCTTTGAAAAAACAAACAAGAACGGCAGGCCCCTGGCAAACCTGACTAAAATGAGGAGAGAAAAAACCCAAATTAGTAGAATCAGGAATGCAAAAGGGGAGGTAAAAACAAACACATGGAAGTCTAGGAAATCATCAGAGACTACTTTGAGAACCTATATTCAAATAAATTTGAAAATCTTAAAGAAATGGACAGATTTCTAGATACATATGATCATCCAAAATTGAACCAAAAGGAAATTAATCACCTGAATAGACCTGTAACACAAAATGAAATTGAAGCAGCAATCAAGAGTCTCCCCAAAAAGAAAAGTCCAGGACCTGATGTATTTTCTGCTGAATTCTATCAGACCTTTAAAGAAGAACTGATACCAACCCTCCTTAAACTGTTCCACAAAATAGAAAGGGAAGGAAAACTGCCTAGTACATTTTATGAAGGCGGTATTACACTTATCCCAAAACCAGGCAAAAACACCTCCAAAAAAGAGAACTGTAGGACAATCTCCTTAATGAACATTGATGCAAAAATCCTCAACAAAATAAAACTGAATTCAACAACACATGAAAAATATTATTCACCGTGACCAAGTAGGCTTCATCCCAGGAATGCAGGGGTAGTTCAACATATGAAAATCAATAAACGTAATAAACCACATTATCAGAAGTAAAGACAAAAACCACTTGATCATCTCAATAGATGCAGAAAAAGCCTTTGATAAGACCCAAAACGATTTTATGATAAAAGCTCTAAAAAAACTAGGAATAGAAGGAACGTACCTCAACATTATAAAAGCTATATATGACAAGCCTACAGTCAGCATTATACTTAATGGAGAAAAACTGAAACCATTCCCTCTAAAATCAGGAACCAGACAAGGATGCCCACTATCTCCCCACTCCTATTCAACATCATACTGGAATTCGTAGCCAGAGCAATTAGGCAAGAAGAAGGAATAAAAGGAATACACATAGGTAAAGAAACTGTCAAAATATCCCTATTTGCAGATGACATGATCCTATACCTTAAAGACCCAAAAACTCTACTCAGAAGTTTCTAGACATCATTAATAGCTACAGTAGTTTAGCAGAATATAAAATCAACCTAGAAAAATCATTAGCATTTCTATACACTAATAATGAACAAACTGAAAAAGAATATATGAAAACAATTCCATTAACAATAGCCTCAAAAAAAATCAAATACCTAGGTGTAACCTTACAAAAAATGTGAAAGACCTCTACAAGGAAAACTATAAACTTCTGAAGAAAGAGATTGAGGAAGACTACAGAAATTGGAGATATCTCCCATGCTCATGGATTGGTAGAATCAACATAGTAAAAATGTCTATATTCCCAAAAGTAATCTACATTTTGATACAATTCCCATCAAAATTCCAATGACATTCAGTAAAGAGATTGAAAAATCTACCATTAAATTTATACAGAAACAAAAGAGGCCATGAATAGCCAAGGCAATACTCAGTCAAAAGAACAATGCTGGAGGTATCATGATACCTGACTTCAAAGTATATTACAAAGCAATAACAATAAAAACATCATGGAACTGGCACAAAAACAGACATGAAGACCAGTGGAACAGAATAGGGGACCCATATATGAAGCCACACAACTATAACCAACTTGTCTTTGACAAAGTCGCTAAAAATATATCATGGAGAAATAGCAGCCTCTTCAACAAAAACGGTTGGGAAAACTGGTTAGCAGTCTGTCAAAAACTGAAAGTAGATCCATGTATATCACCCTATACCAATATTAACTCAAAATGGATCAAGGATATTAATATCAGACCACAAACTCTAAAGTTGATACAGGAAAGTGTAGGAAATACTCTGGAGTTAGTAGGTATAGGTAAGAACTTTCTCAATGGAACACCAGCAGCACAGCAACTAAGAGATAGCATAGATAAATGGGTCTTCATAAAACTAAAAAGCTTCTGCTCATCAAAAGAAATGGTCTCTAAACTGAAGAGAACACCCACAGAGTGGGAGAAAATATTTGCCAGCTACACATCAGCTAAAGGACTGATAAGCAGAATACATAGAGAACTTTAAAAACTATGTTCTCCCAAAACTAATGAACCAATAAAGAAATGGGCAAGTGAAGTAAACAGAACTTTCTCAAAAGAAGAAATTCAAATGGCCAAAAAGCACATGAAAAACTGCTCACCATCTCTAGCAATAGAGGAAATGCAAATTAAAACCACACTATGATTCCACCTCACCCCTGTTAGAATAGCCATCATTAGCAACACCACCAACAACAGGTGTTGGCAACGATGCAGGGAAAAAGAACCCTCTTACACTGTTGGTGGAAATGTAAACTAGTACAACCACTCTGGAGAAAAATTTGGAGGCTACATAAAAAGCTAAACATTGATCTACCATTTCATGCAGCAATACCACTCTTGGGGATATACCCAAAAGACTGTGACACAAATTACTCCAGAGGCACCTGCACACCCATGTTTATTGCGGCACTATTCACAGTAGCCAAGGTATGGAAACAGCCTAGATGCCCCACCACTGACGAATGGATCAAGAAAATGTAGTATCTATACACAATGGAATTTTATGCAGCCATGAAGAAGAACGAAATGTTATCATTCTCTGGTAAATGGATGGAATTGGAGAACATCAATCTGTGTGAAGTTAGCCTGGCCCAAAAGACCAAAAATCTTACACTCTCCCTCATATGTGGACAGTAGATCAAGGGCAAGCACAATAAGGGGATTGGACTTTGAGCACATGGTAAAAGCATGAGCACACAAGGGAGGGGTGAGGATAAGTAAGACACCTAAAAAATTAGGTAGCATTTCTTGCCCTCAAAGCAAGCCGAGAAACTAAAGCAGATACCTTAAAAGCAACTGAGGCCAATAGGAGAAGGGAACCAAGAACCAGAGAAAAGGTTAGATCAAAAAGAGTTAACCTAGAGGGTAACACACATGCACAGGAAATTAATGTGAGTCAACTCCCTATATAGCTATCATTATCTCAACTAGCAAAAACCCTTGTTCCTTCCTATTATTGCTTATACTGTCTCTTCAACAAAATTAGAGATAAGAGCAAAATAGTTTCTCCTGGGTATCGAGGGGGTGGGAGAGAGAGGGAGAGGGTAGAGTGGGTAGTAAGGTAGGGGGTGGGGGCAGGGGGAGGAAATGACCCAAGCATTGTATGCATATATGAATAATAAAACAATAAAAATTTTTAAAAAAAGAATATATGCATAATATTATTAATCTGATACTCCACTAACCTTAATTTTCTTTTTAAGAACAGCTTCTGATTTTGACCATTATTCTAAAAAATTAAAATCTGTAGGGAACATAAAAAAATACATAATCATGAGCCACTTATCAGAGTAGTGACAGATAGACTAGTCCTGAAAGGTAGATGAGGAAAATGCACAAGGACAGTGGTAGAAAGAGGGGGAAGAAAGATAGGGTACTCTCAAGGGGGCATAGTGGAGCAGAAGAGAGCTGGGGATGACCTAGAATGTCATAAGAATTTAGAAGTTCCAGGAAACAGGCCAGACATATCTTGCATCCTTCCCATAGGCCCAGACCTGTGAGAGGGACATTGAGGACTGCACATTGGGAGCCTCAGCTTGCTTGGAGGAATTACAATGGAAAAAGTCGAGTTGGAGGATCACATTATAATTGAGGTTGTTGTTTAGAGACAAGACCTCCAGGTCCAGCAGTTCATAGGTTGGCGAGACCAAATTTCAAAGAAATATCGGTCATGTTGTTTTTAGTGTAATCCATGGGTGAGGTGATTTCATCCATTGTCAGGGGTAAGTTTGGGTGTCTAAGTCTCCTTGGAGTATCCCACTAGAAGATACAGAGCTGAAGACATCTGTAGGGGATCAAAGTGTTACTTCTGATAGGGACCTCTCACCTAGACAGAGGGCCTCCAGAGACAAAGTTGGTCTCTCAGAGTTGAAAGGAATCCAAAAAATGAAGTTGAGATATGTAATCCTCACCAAGGATGAAGAGGGAGAGGTTCACGTCCTTCAAAAGGCAGAGATGGTGTCATCTGAGGAAAGTCAGAAAGGATTTGAAAATGAAACTGAAAGTAAAGGCAGAGGAAAGGAGCCACACACAGTGTAAATGGATTAGCCCAGAGTGTGCTACCAGGGCCTATTGTACCATATAATGGAAGTGAAGACTTGAAATGGAGAATAGAGACAGGCTGTTCACCCTCATAGTCCAAAGGCAGGTGGGCCCTTTTCCTTCTAGCCTTTGGGTTTCACCAGATAATTGCCCTGGCTAGAGACACACAATAATCAGAAGGAGGTCATTCCACCAATGTCTGCATAAGTCTCAGGACTTTCATCTCTAAGGGCAATGGTTTACTGACACTCTAGAAGAGAAGACCTTTGGGTGTCACCAGTGAGTGACTCTGACTGAGACCTACAATTGCCCCCCAAGTTCAAGGGCAGCACTACAGAAGGTCCAATATGAAAAGGGGCCAAGAAACCGTTGTGGATTTTGCAGCCAAGAGTTGATGAAAAAATTTATCAAGATGAGAGAATAAGAGAAGCAAAGGTTTATTAGAATGCTGCTTAAGAGGAGGCTGTGGGCATCTGAGAACACAAGAAGTACTGCTATTATACCCATATGTGCTTGGGGCTGTCGTGGGTAAGTGGATTTTGCTGATTGGCTGTTTCTTTTCTGTGGGCCTTGTTGATTGGTTGTTTGTTCCTCAAATCATGGTCTGAATTTGACACATATGGAAATATTTTTTCGGCTTTGCCCTCACTTCTTCATTCTACCTGGACTTTTTTATTTTGCTCCTACCATGCTCCTTATAGGGGGTTCTCCTGCACACATCCCCTTGAACATTTCTTTCTTTGAGAATCCTTAAAAGTCCCTCTTCTAGTTCTAATTGGTTTTTCTTAGGGACTGAAGAACTTAGCAGCATCCAGTACAATAAATGACAAAATTCTCCCCTGAATGTGTCAAAATAGTCATCTCTCATCAGGCAGGTTTAGTACGAAAAAGGAAACAGCATAGTACAAGAAGCAGACTGGTTGTCTACAAATTATTTTCTATGCACTGATGTAAGTAGAAGGGGAATCCTGTCTTCTCAGGTTGTTGGACATCTTTTGAATGGTTACTATTATTCTCTAATTTTTTGGAGGGAAACTTGCTTTTTAAGGATCACCTTATTTTTACAAGTTTCTAATTGATTGCTCAGCATTTACCATTAGTGACTACACTTTGGGTTTGTTGAATCATAATTCTTTAAAACTGAAGCATCCTTGCTTTAGAAGTTGCAAATGTCAATCATAATCCTTAAATATATTACCTGTTGAATATTGTAGCAAACATCTCACCAAATGGTGCTGCTGGAACTGCCTGCAGGAACACACTTCAAATCAATGGCTGCATTTAGGAATTTTAACTTGGGTTCAGATTGAAACACAAAACAGATTAGCATTTGACCAGGTTCAAAGCTACCAGCACATCCATATTACCCATCACCATTACCCAGAAAAGTGTGCTGACTCCATTTCCAAAGTATATCTAAACTCATTTCACATGATCTGTAGTTCACATGTTAACTCACTTTGTCAACAAGGAGTAATAGGTCAGAGTAGGGCAGTGTGTGTCTGTTAATGGGCTAAACAAGCTTTTAGGAAATGTTTTGGCTAATTGCTCCTGATTATTTTCTCTTGGCTCTTTTATTTTCTAGTGCTAAAGAAACTAGATATACATATATATAAATTATATATATATACACACATAAGTATGTGTGAGTGTGTGTACATATAATATATGAGAAATTGCCACTATTACCATTTTGGTATAGTACAGTTTCTTCTGATGTATTTGCATCCACTTGCTATTTCCTAATACAACAGAAATCACACTGTATGTTTTAGATTATCCTGCTCTTTTCATTACAATTTCCCTGTTGCTACATGTCATTTAAAATCATGAATTTTAAACTCAATGCAATAACCATTTGGTGAGATGTTTGCTACAATATTCAACAGGTAATGTATTTAAGGATTATGGTTGACATTTGCAACTTCTAAAGCAAGGATGCTTCAGTTTTAAAGAATTATGATTCAACAAACACAAATAGAATTAACAGATTTCTAGATAAAAATAATATGGATAGTGAAAGGACAGCTTCATAACTGTCCCTGTGTATGAAAGATCTTTGCTTTTAAAGGGCACATGACTTTGATGGTTCATTTTTCAAATATCATCCTGGTAGCTAATGACACTTTGATCATCTTAGTGTTGAGGAAAATACTGAAATTTTTGCTGTATTGTGGGCACAGTACTCTTGTCTCATAAATGAAATCTCAGGCAAGAATGTTGTCTTCTTACAAGGGAGAAGTGTCCTCTGGATCTCTGGCACACTGATGGAGGTGTTCACCTCTGCAGCACAGAGCCCCCATGGGGACCTTGATTCTCAGAATCAACTATGAATACTGTAGAAAAAGTCAGGTGGAACCACAGTGCTCAGTGAATGCCAGTGCATAGATAAGCTGGAAAAGGTTTTTCTGTATCTTAGGTTGTCTCTATAGTCGAAGTGGAGAAACACTGTCTAAATAATATAAAACAGTGAACTTAATAACAAACAAAAAAACAGCCTTCAACAATTTAATTTGCATGGATGTTTTTTCAAATATATAAAATATCAATTGTATTTCAAGTTTTTCTTATTTGGAAAAGTCATCAAAACCCTTGTTTTCACCACAGAATCTATGAACTTCATTATTATATATCCTTTTATCCATTTAGTAGTAAGGTAAAGTTTTCAAAGGAAAAAGCAAGTACTTCAAAAGATTAGGATAAAAAGTGTGCTATTCAGTTGTTATGGTTAAGTACATAGAAATGGCCTCTCACAAACCAACTCAGTCTAGAGTGATTGGCAAAACACAAAGCCTTTTCACAACCAGCAGAAGACTGAACAAGGCCCTCCAGGACAGCAACTAGATTATGGTCACTGTTTTCCTCAAGGTTCTGGAAAAAAAACAAATTTGGATCCTCTGATTCCCAGTCCATTTGAACCTCCCTGTCCAGACAATGATACAAACTTTTGAAGCCCTCTTCAGTGACTGAATTAGGAGATGTGCTCATGAAGTTATTATTGCTAGTTACATTGGAGAGGAGCTGTTTGCTCCACCAGGTCCCTCATGTATGCCTCATATCAAAGCCTCATTGTCCTCAAAAATGTAATATATATTACCACAAATTGTAATTGACAGTTACTCCATAAGTCGCTGTTTTCATTCAGGAAGTAAGAAAGTTCCTCATCAGAAAAGGCTAAAACTCATCCACTAGAAGACAAATTTTTGCTTCTTACACTTAAAAGAACAGATTCAGAATGGAAATAAGGATTTAAACCACCAGGTGGATTCTGCCACATCAAATAACCCTATCAAAGAAAATTCATATTCAGTTTCTTCAAACAAAATTGGGAGACTAAAAACAAAGGGAAATCATGAGGACAACACTGATGAGAAATACAGTGTGTACCTTATAGACACTTGTCATCATTCAAGAAACTCACAGAATCAGAGCTACTTAATGAACTAACTGAAGAAACACTGGACTGTGTAGGAAAGAAATGAAAATAAAGAAACAAACAAAAAAATAAATAGCAGACAAAAAAGCACACATATCATTTATAGGTAAAATCTCAACTAGCATGGGTTAAAATAATTTATCCTGACACGTGAATTCTTAAATTGAAAAATTGGTACTACTCTCCATCAGCAAAAAAGCCTCCACAATAAGAAATGAAAAGGAACACCACATTTTTTATTAATAAGGTATAGTCATTTGCATGGTGGACATTCCTGTCTCTCTCTACATAAAGATGTAGAATTTAAAATGTATTGTAAATGTTGTCAAATTCAATAATTTAAGAAGTACACAATAATGAATGTTATTGTACTACATTAGTAATGGTATATTATGTATATATTTAAAATCCTAAAAATTATCACATACAGAAATTATTTTGAAGGGATATTTTTCTTTTTAGACATGTATTTTAAATGAATATGTATTCTAAAAGAGCGTAATATAGTCACATGTAGAACACATGCCTGTAATTCCAGCACTCAGGAGCTTGAGGTAGAAGGTTCAGAAGTCAAGGGCAGTTTGGTGCCAGTGGCTCACACTTGTAATTCAAGCTAGTTAGAAGGCTGATATCAGGAGAGCGTGGTTCAAGGACCACTAGCAAAATGTTTACAAGACCCTGTCTCAACCAATAGGTGAACATTATGGTGCACATCTGTCATCCCAAGCTCTGTGGGAGGCTGAGATAAAGAAGATCTCATTTCCAGGACATCTGGGGCAAAATATAAAGAAAAATTTCACAAGAGCCCTACCTCAACAGATAAAAGCTAGGCATGGTGGCATGTGCTTGCAGTTCCAGCATAGACTGCAAGCATATATGGAGGATTGCTCTCCAGGTAAGCCTGGGGAAAAAGCCAGACCCTGTCTTCCAAATAACCAGAATCAAAAAGACTGGAGGCATGGCTCAAGCAGTCTTAGGAGAAAGTCCTGAGTTCAAGCCCTAGAACCATCAAAAAAAAATTATAATAAATTAATTAATTAAAACGTTCCAGTTAAGCCTTGGCTACATAGTAAGACCTTGTCTCAACACCCACATGCAAAACAGACTACAATCTATAAATAATATCTACTGATTAAATAGCACAAGTAAATGTGCCAGGTTTACTTTTTTTTCACAAAGACAATAAATCCATAAATGCTTCTAATTCTATAAACACCTGAAATATGAGTTTTCTGGAGGCTACTCAAAAGATACTTTTAATGAATGGGAATTTGGTTCTGAAATGTTCACTTCATTTCATGAAATTTCTCCATCTTCCCCCAGAAGCTGTAATTTCTCTTCAGTTATTAATATTCACTGATGGGTAAATTAATAAAAGTAAAACTGACCAGATAGATGCTGACCTACTATCTACAACAGAAATAGAAATTAGACATCTATGAACCTGAACCATGCTATCTTGTCTAAGGAACTGAGTAATATTCATTTATGCAAAATTATGGTTTTAATGTATTCAGTAAAATATAAAGTACCTAGGATTAAAATATGATTATGAAACAAAAGCTTATTTTCACTTTTTTACATCTTTATTGATATGACATGAGTGATAAAAGAACTAAGCCTAGATAATACAAATGCAAGAGCTTTCTCTTCTCTACCCAAAGTTGTCAGTGTTCCTCCTTCAGTTCTAAACATGATGCATGAGCCAACAGAATCCCACAAATATCACCCCAAGTCCTATTCTCATGTGATGATACAATTTACTTTGATAATACTGGTTTTTGGCCAGAAGATGACCAATGAAAGACATCAACGCCACAGCTTTACTGTGAGCAAACAGCAGACAAGCTGGGGGGGAGCAATCTGTGCTGTGGCCAGAAAAGAGACTTCATGTTAATGACATTGATTTTCCTTTTCCTTTCACCATTTGAATTTATGCTTTGTTTGTAAAGAAACATCATTTACTATATAATAAGAATATTACACAAGGAATTTAAAAACTTATGCAAAATTGCAGTCAAATATACAGCAATAAAAAATGCAGTAGACTAATATATTTAATTGGAAAAGAAAGGAAACTAATTATTCAACTACAAACAATGTGCACATAACTCCATCCAAACAAAACTAAAGGTCAGGAGAAAAGTGTTAAACATACAGCCAAAGTACAGGCACTCATGTGGGTGATTTCTCCAATATGATCTATTTTTAAAAACAATGTGATTTTAAAGTTTCTTCAGAAAATGCATACTTTGAAGAACCAATTCCTAGTGATCTGAGAGAGACTACATCACCCTGAAGCCTGAAGGCCCTTCCAGGCACTGTCAATATGATCTGGACCCCTGAGCAGGCCTTACATCAGACACCCAGGTTGGCTGGAGCCCAAGTCCAAGGTGATTTGAGCTGAGATGGCACACAGCCAGGTGAAGGCAGCCAGTGATGCCCTCTGCCTTCTGCCTTCCAGCCGTCCAACCTGTTCTGAGCCAGGTTAAACAACTGTCAACAGAGCAGGACTTGCTTTGACCCTATTTTGGATTTGGCCCCTTTAATTCACAGCTTACAACTAACTGCTGATGTCTGGAGGGAACTGATACTTAAGTATCTTTTCATTACACATGACTGAAGGACCAATCTGGGCACAACTGGAGATGTCACAGATCATCTGCTGTCTTGCAGGGAAGAATGAATTAACCCACAGACATGAGGATGCAAGGCAGAGTCCTGGGGGCAAGATCAGAATTGAGACGAGATCTGTGGATCTTTAAGTCTTTCTGGGAAAGGACCATATGCAGACATGCAGACAATTTCAGAGGGAATGCAAAACTATGGACAAAGTGGGGAAATTTATAACATTTCCATCAATATTATTTATTGATGCAATAATACTCTTATTGTAGTATTAATATTTCTTATGTACATGATTTTTTTCATTTGATAGATTTATTTCATTTATAGATCAAATTCTGACTACTCTTTATGTTGAGGTATGATCATTTCAAATGCTGTTTCAAAGTATTTGATCATTATTGATTCTGTTTGTATGTTCTTTCTTAATTCAATTTTAGTAATGTACATATTGCTATAAAATTATTCATGTCAGTTGGCTTTTCAAACATTCAAAACAATTATTCTAGTTGGCTAATTTTTTTTGGACATCATTACAGACACAGAAAGAGAAATACTGCATGGCCTTGTTTACATGTGGAATCAAAAATAGTGAATAAATTAGAGAGAGATAATAGAACAATTACTACTAGTGATGGGGAGGTATAGAAATTGAGAGGCATTGAGCCAAGTGTAAAAATTGCAGTTATGTAGGATAAGTAAGTGATTAAGTATAGACACCTAATGTACCACATGAGAGCTATACTTAATACTACTGCATTGTGCACTGGATATTTGATGACAGAATATGCTTTGTGTGCTCTTGTCAAAAAATGTGAATTTTTTTGGTGGTACTGGGGTTTGAACTTAGTACTTTGCACTTGCTAAGCAGGTACTCTACCTCTCTTGAGCCACTCCTCTAGTCCTTTGTCTCTGGTTGTTTTTGAGGTAGGGTCTTGCATTTTGCCCAGCCATGATCTTGCTATTTTAATTTTCCTGCCATGAGTGGGTTAATTTTTTTCATATATACAGTTGAAAAAAATGGGTAAGTTAATTTGCTTGACTATACTAATTAATTCATTAAGTATTGGTATATCAAATACCTAAATCATAAAGAATGATAATAAATACCTACTCTATCTGATTATGCTTTCTTTATGCTACCCCTTCCATTTCTTGTTTAGTTTTGCTACAGATTTCTCTATTAAATGATATTAAATTGCATTTTTAAAGTAGTCATTTGATGTTCTCATTTTGTTTCTTGGTTTTATATTTTATTATTTTCTATCATACTTTTATTCTTCTTCATTTTACTTATTTTAGGTCTATTCTTTTATATGCCATGAACAAATTGCTGTTATTGAAATGATTCAAAGGTGGCTCAAAATATGCAAACAGTGAACATAATACAACACATACACAAAATCAAGGACAAAAATCATATTATCATTTTAATAGTTAGAGAAAACTACTTTAACAAAATTTAAAAGCCCTTTGTGATCAAAGCCTTGAAAAAACTAAGAAGAGAGTGAACATAAATCAACATAAAATGCTTGTATAAGATAAACTTGCAGCCATTATTGTACTAAAATGGGGAAAAATTAAAAATATTCCTTCTAAAATCAGGAATGAGACAAGACAAGAATGGCCACTTTCTCCAGGTATTTAATATAGCACTTAAGTTAGCAGGACTCAGTAGTTCCCTCATCTCTTCTGGGTTCGGTCATCCAGGTTCCATCAGTGAATGGCATTACATTTGTCCCCCAAACAGGGACCTGAAGGAGAATTTTGAAAGTGACGTGAAGACACTCACAGAAGGAGGTAAGTGAGAAAGACGGGGCAAAATCAGTGCAGAGTCCAGCATTTTCTTTCACTCATGCATCATTTTTTGTTATGAGGAGGAGCTCGAATTCCCAAACAGCAGTTAAAACACTGCTTAGAAGTAATTTGTGAGTATAATCCTTGGTTTCCTGAGTAAGGTACTTTAGATGAAGAAGTTTGGGAGCCAGCATGTAAAAATGTTGAAAAGGCATGCACACAGGGAGAAAAGATACCTGTTCATTTTTGGATAACATGGGCTCTGGTTAAATCTATAGTTCTTATACTTGGAGGAGAGAGAATGGAAGAAAATTTAGAAAAAGATACTGTTGCCTCCCTTCATGAGTATAAATTAGATGCAGGAGATATGGAAAAAATCACTAAGGAAAGAAAAAGGTGCTTTAGTCACGGCTTTACTGTGCAGCAGGAAACTGAAAGTAAACCACCACTGCTTACAGCACTGGCAATTGCAACAGCTCCTCCGAGAGAAACTGCTGATTTTTTTCTTCCTCCCGCAGAGGAGGAGGATTGGAATGAACATCCTTAAAGGGGAAACTTTGAAGAGGAAATGCATTACCTACATATTTGCCCCAAAAGGGCTTGGGGAGAAAGAATGATCCTACATTAGCAGCTCACATTCGCATCCCTCCGGGGCCTCATGAATTGTGACTGCTGTTTCCTGTTATGTTTAATAGGAATAGCAATAACACATAATGGATTGGATATGAATCTTATAAAAGACTTTAAGAAGGCTTATGCAACTTATGGTCTTGCTTCTCCTTTTTGTAGAGAATATTTGGCAGGATGAAACAGTGAAACTGTGTAGATTCCCTATAATTTTCATGTTGTGGCCCCTGAATAATGAAAAATTACAGGCTTTAAAATAATTAGTTCAAAAACAATTAGAGCACAAACATATAGAACCTCCCTTTTCTCCTTGGAATACCCCAATGTTTGTTATAAAGAAAAAAATCTGGAAAATGGAGACTTCTTATAGATTTAAGAAATGTAAATGCATCTATGGTAACTATGCGAGCTATAAAACCTGGGTTGCTTACTCCTGCATGTATTCCTAAAGAATGGCCTTTGAATGTTTTAGATTTACAAGATTGCTTTTATACTATATCTATACATCGAAAAGATAAGGAAAGGTTTGCATTTTCTGTTCCTAGCTTAAATCAGCAAGAACCTTTACAAAGATATCAATGTACAGTGCTACCACATGGTATGACTAATTCCTCCACTATGTGTCAGTATTTTGTAGGAAAAATATTACAACCTATTAGAATAACATTTCCTGATGCATATATCATCCACTATATGGATGACATTTTAATTTCTGATGCATGTTCTAAACAATTACAAAAAATTTTTGAAACCACACAAAAAGCTTTACAAGTAGGAGGATTGGTAATAGCTCCTGAAAAAATACAAACTATTACTCCTTTTCAATATTTAGGTCATGCAGTTGAGTGACTCACCATTTGTCCTCAAAAATCTGCAATATGAAGAGATTTATTAACAACTCTAAATGACTTTCAAAAGTTACTAGGAGTTACTACCTTTTTTAGGTATACCAAATTAAAAACATATTAATTTGTTTTCTATCTTAGAAAGTGATACCACCCTGGACAGCCCTTGGACTTTAACACCTGCTGCTGAAAATGAATTACAATTTTTAGAGTCATGGTTACAGACTGCCTTTCTAACAGATTTGATCCTTTGAGACCTATTTCCTTGTTAATATTTCCTTCTCCACATTCTCCTAAAGGAATTTTAGCTCAAAAAAACTCTCTTTTAAAATGGTTATATTTAAAACAAAAACAAACTAAAGTGTTAACTTCATGTATTGATCTAATATCCTCTTTCATTATACAAGCAAGAACAAGATGTCTACAGATTTTGGGATTTGATCAACAACTCATTATTTTACCCCTCACTAACAGTTTGAGAATCTGTTACCCCTTAATGATAATTTAAGTAATAGTATAAACAATTATTATGGATATATAGATAATCTTTACCAAGAAGGTAAGTTGTGGGATTTTTTAAAATGAACTCCATTTATTGTTAATAAAATAGAAAAATTGAATCCTATATCTCATGCTTCAGTTAATTGTGTAGATGGGTCATCATTTAGTAAAGGAGGCATACATGGACCTGATTTACATGAAACTATTCAAACTAATTATTCTTCTGCACAACAAGTAGAATTAACAGTTCTGATTTATTTATTACAAAAAATTACAGATAAAACATTAAAGATTGTCTCAGATTTAGCTTATGTAGTAGGACTGTTTTCTGCTATTGAAACTGCTCTTATTTCTACTACTCATAAAGTTATGAAAACATTATAATCCACAAGGACAAGCTATTGTTGAAAGGGCACATAGAACTCTAAAAACACAATTGTTAAAAAATAAAAAAGGGGGAACCCCTGAGATACCTTAGCATTAATATTTTTTACTTTAAATTTTTAAAATTTACTTTAGGGTTATATTTTGGCTACAGCAGATAAACATTTTGGTGACCCTCCCTCTTTGCCAGACATACAAATCCTAATTTGGTATAAATTTTTTAACTCTTTGTTGCCTGGGCTCTTACTTAAAAAGGGAAAGGGCTATGCTTGTGTTTCTAAAGATGTCCATGTATGCCCTGAAACATTATGGGTTCCTCTTCAGAGCATAAGGCCCAGAAAAACCAATGAACATATCCAAAAAAGTGACAACCACCCCTCAGAGGGTGACTCCTAAAGATGAACAAATGGGATGGGCCACATACAAGACTATATCATATAAATATTGGAAATATTCCCCTCCTAATTGGAGCAATTTCCCTGCCTGTGCTGGAAAGATACTTGTATCTACTCATAATTTCTCTTCTATTGATTGGGGCCCTCATGGATGCTTTGTACACAATTGTCCTGAAGATTGGAATATGACAGTCTGTGATTATATTAACAAAATTGTTTGACAAAATAGTCCATTACATAGAGAACATAATATAAAGGACTAATGGCATGGTATGATGGGGGAATGTCATCCCCAAGGCCCTGATTGCCAATACAAAATATTACTTATTCAGAACAACCTGAGATCTGGAAATTGGTTGCTGCCTCTGTGCCGATGACCTGTTGGAAAGGAAACTTTTCTGGAAGCAAATATTCCTGGTCTCACTATGTCTTTGATTATAATGCATCCTTTTATGTGAAAGCATGTGTCAATTTACCATGTATCTTAGCTCTTGGAACTTTTAGTTTTAATTTTATTCTAAAAAATGTTGATTGCTTTGATTATAGACTATACACCTGTGTGAACAATTCTTTGTCTATTAATTGGTCCTCTCTAGCATTGTTTATATTAAGGGCAAGAAAGGATGTTTGGTTGACTGTAACTTTAACAAGAGAATGGCAACACTCTCCCTTAGAAGGTTTAATGACTAAAGTAGTGTCTAAATTACTGACATGATGAAAGATTTCTCAAATGGATTATTCTTGATATGGTTGGTCTGATTGCCATTGCTACTATGGCTGCCATGGCAGGAGTATTGTTTCAGACTTCCATTCAAACACATGAGTTTGTTGCACAATGGCAAAAGCAATAATACATGGTATGGACTACCCAATCTAAAGTCAATGAAGAGATAGAAAGCAAAATAGCAGACCTACAACAAGCTGTATCATGGCGAGGGGATCAGATAGTTAGCATACAACATCAATTACTTCTTTCTTGTGATTTGAATGTTACTATGTATTGTTACTCCAGCAAAATATAATGCTTCCTGATTTAGTTGGGAGCAAATAAAATACCATTTACAAGATCTTAGAGGTAATATCACCTTAGATGTGAAAGAATTAAAAAGGGACATTTTTAACACATTCAGAAATAAATTGCCTGGCATTTCTTATGAAGGCTTGGCAAAAGGTACTGCAGTCACTTTACAAGGTATGGATCCTAGGTCTTGGCTTCAAAGTATTATGCATAGTCTATAGGAGCCAGTATTACTTTTATTGTTTGTCTTATCATTTTTTGTATAGGATACTCCTGTCTCCAATGACAATTAAAATCTTACAAAACTTCTGAAGCCACAACCACATTGGGATTACTACATTTAAAAAATAAATAAGGAGGAATTGTCAGAGCCAGCAATGGGACCTTGCCTGTGTGAGTGTGTACCTGGCCTTGTAAGAAAGCCCAAGGAACCAGAGCAAAAGCCTCAGAACCAGACTGTGCCTGTGCCTGTGTGAGTTGGTACCTGGCTTTGTGAGAAAGCTCCAAGGAACTGGGGCAAAAGCCTCAGACCAGACTGTGTCTGTGCGTGTATGAGTCAGCATCTGGCCTTGTGAGAAAACTCCAAGGAACTGGGGCAAAAGTCTCAGACCAGACTGTGACTGTGTGAGTTGCTATCTGGCCTTGTGAAAAAGCCAGACATCCAGAAAAACAATATTCAAGGTTTACATATGGCTTCATGTCCTTCAGATGTAATTAAGAAAGTTATGTTGACTGTGCTTCTCCTGCTTCTCTGTTCCCATTTTGAAAGAGACATAATAAAGAGTTAATTTTAACTGAGCTTCCCTGTGCTAATGTAACCTTGACACATAATACTTGACATGCTTTTCCTGACCACATGCTTTCTGTGTAAAAGGAGTTTGTAAAAATCAATGTACACTTCATTAAAGTGGCTATTGAGCAGGACTCAGTAGTCCCCTCATCATCTCTTCTGGCTTCGGTTACCCAGGTTCCGCTGGTAAACGACATTACACTTAAGTACAATTTAGATGTTTTAATAAATAAGTAAATGTTCAATAACATTCTATTTTAAGGCCAACATATCCCTTATAAGACAAGGCTTAGCTAAAATACTCTTGAAATTTTTCTTAAAATTTGTGTTAGTAGCCTCAAACCATTTTTAGGAAGGAGAGTTCATCCAGAGTACTTGCCAGTGAAATGAATTATGCATGGAATCTCAAAATATTTTGTAACTGTTAAAATGGAGTTCTATACATTTTCCAAAAGCATAAAGATTTTTTAAAGCTGTCTCTTAATAGGTGATTTCTAAATCCACTGTCCTGTCATAAGAGAATTCTGATTTTTATTCTTGCTTTGAAATAGTTTTTGGAACTGGTTTTCTGTGCATTTGGAAATAACAAATATTCATCATTTGCTGCATGCTATCATTATTTTGCATGTTTCCATTAAATGATATTATTCAATTTGTTAAACAAATCACCCATATCCTTATCAATGTTTTACTCTTTGATCTACTAGTAGTGATATGAATTCATCCTCTACTTCTATTAATTTTTGTTTGATATATATTTGAAGCCTTGGAATAGAATCATATTAAAATAAGGCTTATATCTTCTGAGCAGATCTTTGCTTTCAGTTTAATGTTTTACTTAGAGCTTTCAGCTGTAATGTTTTATATGTATGCTGTCTGTCTAATATTCATATTATAGAAGCAGATTTTTGTAAGTAGTCAGAAACTTTGTCTTTTTGAATCCCTTTATATTCAACTTGCTGTTTTGTGTGAGCAATCTACTGTAATTACCATTTCCTTTTAAATTTATTTTTCCAATTACATTCTTTTTTAAACATGTGAGTTTAATCCATTAACATTTATTGGAATTATGCTCATATTTGAATTTGTTTCTGTCATCTCATCTGTATTTTCCACATAGCCACACTGTTCTTCTTTATATTTTCTTGGGGACCAGGCATGAACCCTGGACTGGGATATAATGGAATTTGCACAGCCTCTCCGTGTAGAAGTTTGCACAGCCTTTTCTACCATAATTTTCCCAATACTTAATGTCTTGACCTTTGTTCTCACATCTCCTTGAAGTAAACAACCTGCTGTGTCCACATACCAGCCCCCTGATGCAAGACTAAATAAATTACCAGAACTGTTAGGAGACTCCCTGATGCCAGATTAATCAATACCTTAGATAAGTTTCCTGCATGCATTGAGGATTCCAGAACTGATGTGTTGTCATAAAGCTTCATTAGCCTTAGGAAAATTAGCCCACAAAACCTCATTCCTTTTACTTTGTATCAAAGAATCGTTGAAGCTTAATTTTTATCTAAAACTTTTCCTTGTACTGATGTAATAAAATAAACACTCTGGCTCAGGTAAACACTCACATTTCCCATCAGGAACATGCAGCCCTCACATCCCCAGCTTTTGTCTTTTATGTCTGTATGTCTGTGTGTGTCTTATTTCTCATTCCCTGCCTCTCTTTTTTTTTTCTTTCATTTTTCTTTTATTATTCATATGTGCATACAAGGATTGGTTCATTTCTCCCCACTGCCCCCATCCCCTCCCTTACCATGCACTCCGCCCCCTCCCTCTCCCCCCCCTCAATACCCAGCAGAAACTATTTTGCCCTTATTTCTAATTTTGTTGTAGAGAGAGTATAAGCAATAATAGAAAGGAACAAGGGTTTTTGCTGGTTGAGATAAGGATAGCTATTCATGGCATTGACTCACATTGATTTCCTGTGCGTGGGTGTTACCTTCTAGGTTAATTCTTTTTGATCTAACCTTTTCTCTAGTACCTGGTCCCCTTTTCCTATTGGCCTCAGTTGCTTTAAGGTATCTGCTTTAGTTTCTCTGCGTTAAGGGCAACAAATGCTAGCTAGTTTTTTAGGGGTCTTACCTATCCTCATCCCTCCCTTGTGTGCTCTCGCTTTTATCATGTGCTCATAGTCCAATCCCCTTGTTGTGTTTGCCCTTGATCTAATGTCCACATATGAGGGAGAACATACAATTTTTGGTTTTTTGAGCCAGGCTAACCTCACTCAGAATGATGTTCTCCAATTCCATCCATTTACCAGCGAATGATAACATTTCGTTCTTCTTCATGGCTGCATAGAATTCCATTGTGTATAGATACCACATTTTCTTAATCCATTCGTCAGTGGTGGGACATCGTGGCTGTTTCCATAACTTGGCTATTGTGAATAGTGCCGCAATAAACATGGATGTGCAGGTGCCTCTGGAGTAACAGTCTTTTGGGTATATCCCCAAGAGTGGTATTGCTGGATCAAATGGTAGATCGATGTCCAGCTTTTTAAGTAGCCTCCAAATTTTTTTCCAGAGTGGTTGTACAAGTCTACATTCCCACCAACAGTGTAAGAGGGTTCCTTTTTCCTCGCATCCTCGCCAACACCTGTTGTTGGTGGTGTTGCTTATGATGGCTATTCTAACAGGGGTGAGGTGGAATCTTAGCGTGGTTTTAATTTGCATTTCCTTTATTGCTAGAGATGGTGAGCATTTTTTCATGTGTTTTCTGGCCATTTGAATTTCTTCTTTTGAGAAAGTTCTGTTTAGTTCACATGCCCATTTCTTTATTGGTTCGTTAGTTTTGGGAGAATTTAGTTTTTTAAGTTCCATATATATTCTGGTTATCAGTCCTTTGTCTGATGTATAGTTGGCAAATATTTTCTCCCACTCTGTGGGTGTTCTCTTCAGTTTAGAGACCATTTCTTTTGATGAGCAGAAGCTTTTTAGTTTTATGAGGTCCCATTTATCTATGCTATCTCTTAGTTGCTGTGCTGCTGGGGTTTCATTGAGAAAGTTCTTACCTACACCTACTAACTCCAGAGTATTTCCTACTCTTTCTTGTATCAACTTAAGAGTTTGGGGTCTGATATTAAGATCCTTGATCCATTTTGAGTTAATCTTGGTATAGGGTGATATACACGGATCTAGTTTCAGTTTTTTGCAGACTGCTAACCAGTTTTCCCACCAGTTTTTGTTGAAGAGGCTGCTATTTCTCCATCGTATATTTTTAGCTCCTTTGTCAAAGATAAGTTGGTTATAGTTGTGTGGCTTCCTATCTGGGTCCTCTATTCTGTTCCACTGGTCTTCATGTCTGTTTTTGTGCCAGTACCATGCTGTTTTTATTGTTATTGCTCTGTAATATAGTTTGAAGTCAGGTATTGTGATACCTCCTGCATTGTGCTTTTGACTGAGTATTGCCTTGGCTATTTGTGGCCTCTTGTGTTTCCATATAAATTTAACAGTAGATTTTTCAATCTCTTTAATGAATGTCATTGGAATTTTGATGGGAATTGCATTAAACATGTAGATTACTTTGGGGAGTATCGACATTTTTACTATGTTGATTCTACCAATCCATGAGCATGGGAGATCTCTCCACTTTCTATAGTCTTCCTCAATCTCTTTCTTCAGAAGTGTATAGTTTTCCTTGTAGAGGTCTTTCACATCTTTTGTTAGGTTTACACCTAGGTATTTGATTGTTTTTGAGGCTATTGTAAATGGAATTGTTTTCATATATTCTTTTTCAGTTTGTTCATTATTAGTGTATAGAAATGCTAATGATTTTTCTATGTTGATTTTATATCCTGCTACTTTGCTATAGCTATTGATGATGTCTAGAAGCTTCTGAGTAGAGTGTTTTGGGTCTTTAAGGTATAGGATCATGTCGTCTGCAAATAGGGATATTTTGACAGTTTCTTTACCTATTTGTATTCCTTTTCTTCCTTCTTCTTGCCTAATTGCTCTGGCTAGGAATTCCAGTACTATGTTGAATAGGAGTGGAGATAGTGGGCATCCTTGTCTGGTTCCTGATTTTAGAGGGAATGGTTTTAATTTTTCTCCATTAAGTATAATGCTGGCTGTAGGTTTGTCATATATAGCTTTTATAATGTTGAGGAACTTTCCTTCTATTCCTAGTTTCCTTAGAGCTTTTATCATGAAATGATGTTGGATCTTATCAAAGGCTTTTTCTGCATCTATTGAGATGATCAAGTGGTTTTTGTCTTTACTTCTGTTAATGTGGTTTATTACGTTTATTTATTTTCGTATGTTGAACCACCCCTGCATCCCTGGGATGAAGCCTACTTGGTCGTGGTGAATAATCTTTTTGATGTGTTGCTGAATTCGGTTTGCCATTATTTTGTGAGGATTTTTGCATCAATGTTCATTAAGGAGATTGGCCTATAGTTCTCCTTTTTGGAGGTGTCTTTGCCTGGTTTGGGGATAAGTGTAATACTGGCTTCATAAAATGTGTTTGGCAGTTTTCCTTCCCTTTCTATTTCATGGAACAGTTTAAGGAGGGTTGGTATCAGTTCTTCTTTAAAGGTCTGATAGAATTCAGCAGAGAATCCATCAGGTCCTGGACTTTTCTTTTTGGGGAGACTCTTGATTGCTGCTTCAATTTCATTTTGTGTTACAGGTCTATTCAGGTGATTAATTTCGTTTTGGTTCAGTTTTGGATGATCATATGTATCTAGAAATCTGTCCATTTCTTTAAGATTTTCAAATTTATTTGAATATAGGTTCTCAAAGTAGTCTCTGATGATTTCCTGGACTTCCATGGTGTTTGTTGTTATCTCCCCTTTTGCATTCCTAATTCTACTAATTTGGGTTTTTTCTCTCCTCATTTTAGTCAGGTTTGCCAGGGGTCTATCGATCTTGTTTATTTTTTCAAAGAACCAACTTTTTGTTTCATTAATTCTTTGTATGGTTTTTTTGGTTTCTATTTCATTGATTTCAGCTCTTATTTTTATTATTTCTCTCCTTCTATTTGTTTTGGGATTTGCTTGTTCTTGTTTTTCTAGGAGTTTGAGATGTATCATTAGGTCATTGATTTGGGATCTTTCAATCTTTTTAATATATGCACTCATGGCTATAAACTTTCCTCTCAAGACTGCCTTAGCTGTGTCCCATAGGTTCCGGTAGCTTGTGTTTTCATTTTCATTGACTTCCAGGAACCTTTTAATTTCCTCTTTTATTGCATCAATGATCCACTCTTCTTTAAGTAATGAGTTATTTAGTTTCCAGCTTTTTGCATGTTTTTTGTCATTACTTTTGTTGTTGAGTTCTACTTTTACTGCATTGTGGTCAGATAGTATGCATGGTATTATTTCTATTTTCTTATATTTGCTGAGGCTTGCTTTGTGCCCTAGGATATGATCTATTTTGGAGAAGGTTCCATGGGCTGCTGAGAAGAATGTATATTGTGTAGAGGTTGGATGAAATGTTCTGTAGACATCTACTAGGTCCACTTGATCTATTGCATATTTTAGATCTTGGATTTCTTTATTGAGTTTTTGTTTGGATGACCTATCTATTGATGATAATGGAGTGTTAAAGTCTCCTACAACCCCAGTGTTGGCGTTTCTATATGCTTTTAGGTCTTTCAGGGTATGTTTGATGAAATTGGGTGCGTTGACATTGGGTGCGTACAGATTGATAATTATTATTTCCTTTTGGTCTATTTCCCCTTTTATTAGTATGGAATGTCCTTCTTTATCTCGTTTGATCAATGTAGGTTTGAAGACTACTTTGTCAGAGATAAGTATTGCTACTCCTGCTTGTTTTCGGGGGCCATTGGCTTGGTAAATCTTCTTCCAGCCTTTCATACTAAGCATATGCTTATTTCTGTCAGTGAGATGAGTCTCCTGTAAGCAACAAATTGTTGGATCTTCTTTTTTAATACATTTTGTCAAATGGTGTCTTTTGATGGGTGAATTAAGTCCATTAACATTAAGTGTTAGTACTGATAGGTATGTGGTGATTCTTGCCATTTAGTTGTCTTAGTTGTTTGAAGCTTTGATTGTGTGTACCTAACTTGATGTTACTCTCTACTGTCTTGCTTTTTCTTATCCTGTGGTTTGGTGCTGCCTGCCTTTTCATGGTTAAGTTGGGTGTCACTTTCTGTGTGCAGGATCCCTTGCAGAATCTTTTGTAATGGTGGCTTTGTGGTCACATATTGTTTTAGTTTCTGCTTATCATGGAAGACTTTTATTGCTCCATCTATTTTGAATGATAGCTTTGCTGGGTAGAGTATCCTGGGGTTGAAGTTATTTTCATTCGGTGCCTGGAAGATCTCACCCCATGCTCTTCTTGCTTTTAATGTTTCTGTTGAGAAGTCTGCTGTGATTTTGATGGGTTTACCTTTGTATGTTACTTGTTTTTTCTCTCTTACAGCCTTCAACATTCTTTCCTTAGTTTCTGAACTTGTTGTTTTAATGATGATATGTCGTGGAGTAGTTCTATTTTGATCTGGTCTGTTTGGTGTCCTGGAGGCCTCTTGCATTTGTATGGGAATATCTTTCTCTAGATTTGGGAAATTTTCCGTTATTATTTTGTTGAATATATTACGCATTCCCTTCGCTTGCACCTCTTCTCCTTCTTCGATGCCCATGATTCTCAAGTTTGGTCTTTTGATGGAGTCAGTGAGTTCTTGCATTTTCCTTTCACAGGTCTTGAGTTGTTTAATTAATAGTTCTTCAGTTTTTCCTTTAATTACCATTTCATCTTCAAGTTCTGAGATTCTGTCTTCTGTTTGTTCTATTCTGCTGGATTGGCCTTCCATTTTGTTTTGCAGTTCTGTTTCGTTCTTTTTTCTGAGGTTTTCCATATCCTGGCTGTTTTCTTCTTTATTGTTGTCTATTTTTGTCCTGAGTTCATTTATCCATTTATTCATTGTGTTCTCTCTTTCACTTTGGTGTTTATACAGTGCTTCTACGGTTTCCTTTATTTGTTCTTTTGCTTTTTCAAATTCTGTATTTTTGTTGTCTTGGAATTTCTTGAGTGTCTCCTGTACATTTTGGTTGACCCTATCCAGTATCATCTCTATAAAATTCTCATTGAGTACTTGTAGTATGTCTTCTTTTAAATTATTCTTGTAGGCTTCATTGGGTCCTTTGGCATAGTTTATCTTCATTTTGTTGGAGTCTGGATCTGAGTTTCTGTTCTCTTCATTCCCCTCTGGTTCCTGTACTAATTTTTTGCTGTGGGGAAACTGGTTTCCCTGTTTTTTCTGTCTTCCCGTCATTGTCCTTGGTGTTGTTACTGTCCCTGTACTGTGTGTAATTAAGTATTTTCTAGCTTGTAATAATAACAATGGGTAATATTGAGAACGGAAGAGTGAGCTGAGATGAAAAGCAAGAAGTTAAAGAAAAGGGGAAAACAAATATACAGACAAGAGGGAGAAAGCAGAACAAGGTATCAGACAAGAGAGTTTCAAAGGTATAAACAGGGAGTGTTAGTGTACTAATCGACAGTAAGCTGAACAGACAATAGAGAGACAGAGAGAGGATTGAAAATCAAAGATAAAAAATAAAAAATAAGTAAATGAAAGTAATATCTATTTATAAAAATGAATTAAAATAAAATGGAAAATAGAAAATTAAAAAAAAAAACCAAAAAACTTCCAAGTTTATATGCAATGCAATTTCAGTCTTAATAATTTGGATGTCCGTCTCAATCTCCAGTCCTGGAGTTGGTGCCTCAGATGTTGTTCTGTAGTTGTCTCATCAAA
Source organism: Castor canadensis (assembly GCF_047511655.1). NCBI lineage: Eukaryota > Metazoa > Chordata > Mammalia > Rodentia > Castoridae > Castor > Castor canadensis. Next base: position 44,534,034 of record NC_133400.1, on the reverse strand, counting down.
GGGGATGCATAAAGTAGAACAAAACTACACTCACACACACACAGAAGAAAAAAAAAAAAGCCCCACCAAGTGTCCCCAGTTCAAATGCAATACAGTTTCAGTAAGTTTTTCAGCTTGCAGGTGTAATTCGGTTGTTCTCTCATCAAAGGTAGGGAGAAAAAGAAAAAAAAGCGTCTGGAGTCAGTTCTGAGAGTGGTATCTGCAACTGTGGCTCGCCTGCCTGCTGCTCTCAGCCTGTAGCTGGCGGCGTTATTTATGCAGATCTCTGGGGTGAGCTAGCACTCACCTGGTCCCACAGGTTTTGTTTGCTCAGAGTTCTGTGCGGGAGCCTCTGCTACAGGCTTTCCCCTTTCCAAGCACTGGGAAAGGTGACACTGCCCTGCATTGTCAGGCCTGTGTGTTTATTTACAGTTCATGTGGGAGGTGGGTCTTCCCCCTCTCCTCTGAAGTTTTCCTCCCACTGCCACTTTCAGCAACTTTCCTGCTCCTGCTTACTGGGCGGTGCTGCTGCTCCTGCAGGCCACCATGCTTGTTTACAGTTCGCGTGGGAAGTGGGTCTTCCCTCCTCTCACAAGCTTCCCCGCTCCTGGTTGCTGGGTGCACACCCCGCTCCCGCCAGAGGCTCTCCGGCCTGCCCGGCTTGTTTATTTACAGTCCCAGGAAGGATTCCCTTCACCCAATCTTCAGCGCTTAGGGCACCCTACCCTCTTTCCAGCTGCCTCTCTTAGTCAGGTTCACACAGCATATCCACACAGGTCACAGGCAAGTACATTTTCTCTACTTTTGTTAGTTTTGCTTTAAAGAATTTTGTCAAGGTTGCTTCCTTAGGGACTAGGCCATTTGTCTTAGGCTTCCTTTTGTTCATTGACTAGAAAATGTCAACAACTGAACATATTTTGGAAGGTACACTATGAAAATATTTGTAAATCCACCATCATCTCTAGGACCCAGATAATTTTCAAAAGGGTCACAAAGTTAAATTAAATGTAAACTATCACTCATGCATTTTTATATTTTTAAAAGAATTACCAACACCAGCCATTCCTCCAAAAATGCAATTTAAAAAATTTGTTGTCTTGGCTATGGAATTGGAAGGGTAGGTAACATATCAAGGAGCAGTTTTAACATTTTCCCCACGCATTTTGAATGATTGTTAATACTATACCAAAGCAAGGACCAATATAGTGGTTTTTCCAACCACTAATTGTGTTAATTTAAATTTTACATTTGGGATTAGGGAAATGACCATTATGTTTAGTAGAAAGAAAAAGTGTGGGGCAGATTTGTGTTGTGGCTCAGTTAATGATTGGTGTCCTATATATCCCAGTCTAACAAAGTGTAATCCTGATTTTTCTGATCCCTGGGAATCAGTATTGACATAGTAATTTTGTTTACAAGACTTCCTAATGTCTATGAATTGCTAGTCATGCTCCAGTGGCCATCCCTCCAAGGCTCAGCTCCCTTTGCTTCTACTCTTATCTCATCACTCATTATCATAATTGCAGTCACCAAACATCTGATTGTTTAATGATAGCATCTAGACTTCGTTTGAAAATACTGTAATTCCCTTTGCACTTTGTGTCTCTAGTCTATAACAGAACCTCCTATTCTCAGTTCTGAACTGTAGAGAAAAATCCTCAGTGAGCCTCTCAGTGAAGCTGGTGCTCCCTTCTCCAATGAGCTTCTTCTCATTTTGAGAAAAGTGTATGTCCCCTGTGAAACATACTCACCTGGATTTTCTGGAATTCATGAGATACCCACTCTGCTATGATCATAACTATTAGTTTTTATGAACCCTCCCCTAGCAACCTTTCACAGAAATTCTGAAATTTCTATTTTGTTTTGTTTGAGTTATTGTTGTTTCCAAGAACCATCCTCAAAACTTATGAGTATCACATGGTATCCCATGACTGAAGAGTGCTGGTCCTATATCATGTAAAAATCATATTTATCAAAAGATTAATTACTTTCTTTAACCAGCCTTATGTCTTCCACTCTTGATCTACACTGTAAGCAGCTAGTTCCATTCATATTCACTCCATATATATTAGTTAAGGTCTGTGGCAACCTTAGATTACTGTCAATTCCCTACCACAACAGACCCAGAATTCCCAAGCTAGCTAATGTTGTAAGTGACCCAGGTCAGGTTAGAAGGCAGGGCACATTCTACAGGGACAGGTGGTGTCTTTCAAGTCAGAGCCTTATGCATCATCTTCAAGTAATGTAGGTACTCTGATTTAATGAGAGGAAGTGTTCATCTCTGACAAAATAGAGAACATAGGGAAATCTGTGAGTTAAAGTTTTTTAGTGAATTGATTCAGGTGTCCCCATTGCAAGTATTGATTTCTTCTCAACTGGGGCTCTGGTCTTGGCAAAGCAGACTTGCCAGCGTTCATAATTTAACCAACTCTAAGCTCTGGACCTCTTCTAATTAAGTTCCTAAGGTTCAGCTTTTCTGCCTTATAGTTTCAGAAAGGAAGTAATAGTCACATTAAATACTGCCAAGGAGCCAAATGATTTATTGTGCACCTTACACTGATGAGCTATCACTTTCCTCATTTCATAGATCATCTCCAATGTATCAACAAGACCCAGAAAAGCTAGCATATGTTATGGTACTATTAATTGGTATCTTTGCTTCTATACCTGTGATGCTGTAAATGCTCAGAGCCTTCCACCATTATCCCTTTAGTATACTATTGGTGGATGTCTTGGGTGGTTTAACAGAAATGTATTTTCTCATAGTCTTTGAAGGAGAGGTTCAAGATCAAAATGTCAGCAATGTTGAATGCTCCTGAGGTCTCACTCCTTGGTGTGTAGTTCAAATAATCTCTTCTTATAAGGATGTCAGTCATACTGGATTAAGGTCCAGCCTAATCGTCTCATCCTAACTTAATTACCCCTCTGTGGTACAGGAGCCTAGGACTTGAACTTGAGAGGAAACCCCACCACCCATACCACCCTTCCAGAGAACACAAGTGGCTGTCAATACAGTACCTATCACCAGTTGCACAGTCCACATTAAGTTGAAGCTCAACCAAGCTCTAATTTTCCAAGCCTATGGATGGTATGATCTACAGCCTGGTTCCCTGACCTGAATGTGAGGGAGTTTATGGGAGAACAAGTGAAGGAAACCTTCCTGCTATTCAAGTCATCCAGTCTTCATCAATTACATCATGATACCATGAAGACTACTTACTATAAATGACTATAAGAGAAATTCCAAATACAAAATGTATGCTAAAGGAAAAGCTTATTTTGGGATATAAACTATCCATTTAATGGAATATCTTGAATTATATCAATTTTAATAATCTCTAATTTATCCAAAACTATAGTTGTTGGTATTTCTGGAAAAGAATATTCATATTTTCCTAAAGAAATTTTACACAGTGCAGTCATTTCTTTCTACTAATCATTAACTAAACTAATGAAAAACAACTTTCTAAGATTAAAACCAGAGACACAACAAGATTTATATGTTGAAATACTAGATGCATTTTTTAAAAATTAAGGGTAATTATCTAAGAGCTCAAATTAAGCCCAACGTGTAGAAAGCACTAAATTATTTATTTGAAATAAAATATTACAATTTGCAACCTACACATGAAAAGGATAATTTTCATAGTAGTATTTTTTTAATGCACATCACACTCCTTATTTCTATCTTGGAGTATAATTTTTAATGCTTGTAGTTAATCATTTCCCATTCATTCTTTTTCCCCCTAAGGAAATAAGCATTGCTGAACTTGCTGATGAAGTATTGACTTTTTTCAGGTTACATAAAGTTCAAAATGGATTTTGAGCTACACCCATGGAGCGCAGCATATCATGATGAGTTTCATCACAAGAAACAACTAAAAAATGGTTAAAGCCATTATTTGGCAGCAACTTCCCAAGGTGTTACCAGAAAGTATAGAAAAGTCATTTGTATGGCAAACCCACTGTAACATTATATGATAGTTTTATGTAACCAAGATAAGTGTTAAAGGTAATTTATGGATAGATAAATTATACTATAGTAATATGTAAGCAATTAATGTTATCTATAGCATTGAAATATTATGTGTATATATTAAAATATATACACTCACAAACTTATGTAATCTGATGTGGTATTTTAGGTGATTATATAGGGTATGCAAAACTACAGTTTTGCCTGCCATCTAAGAAAAACAATGATAAACATCTGCCAAAAAAGACCTGCCTCAGTATATGGCAACACCCTCTAGTTATGTGTCTCTGAAGTTGAAAGCAAAGGTACAATTTGGTATTCTTTCTTAAATTCACACTTATCTCAAATTAGTATTGAATACACACAAATATGTTGAGGTTATATTATTTCTTAACCAAGCCTTATTCTTCCCAGTATCTCCTTCTTTACCTCTACTAATCCTTTCCCATTTAACTTAGGGCCAAAGATATCTGTGTTTGACCCTTATTTTATTTTTCCATTCTGTCCCATCCCTCAAAAATTTCAAGTATACCTGGACCGGATGTGGAAAAAGATAACACATAGCACTGGAGAGAAGGTGTAAAAATCAGATCCCATGTATACTTAAAGCCTGGACTATCAGCAGTGTGTTCATTCATATTGAAGGAGAGCATGCAGGTGCTGTTTTTTGGCAATGTGTCCATTTCTAATGGCCCCACAATGGGAGTTGTTTCATCAGCAGCATTACTGTCCAGTATGACTGTGAAATGTAGCATTCTAAGTACTAGTGAGGATAGAGAACAAATTTCTGCCATTAGGAATGTATAATTCAATCAGTAGAGTTCATTTTTAAGCATATACATCCAGAAAGGGAATTTCCTGGAATCAGACAGAGGTAGTGTTTGGAGTGCTAGGATGAAATTGCAGAGTGAAAACCTAGCGTGGATCTAGCCAAGCAAAATTCCATAAAATAAGTACATTTCTGAGGTTAAGATTAGTAAAGAAACTAATCTGGGTGTTATGTCACTCACCTGTCATCCTAGGAATTGGGAAGGGAGGCAGGAGGATCACAAGTTTGAGGACAGCCTATGCTACACAGTAAGTTCTATGGAAGGAAGGAAGGAAGGAAAGAAAGAAGAAAGGAAGGAAGGAAGGAAGGAATTGTCATTTTTGGCTAACCTCTTTGCTCATGGTAAAACTACAAAAAACTTTCCTAGAGAATTAGCTTTTAAAATGTCCCATTGCAAGAAATGTGTTAACCATAAAATATTGAGCTAAGGGAAATAAAAGTGTTTCAATCCTTGCCACATTAGCAATCAGAATGCATTTAAGATGTAATTAACACTTGTTTCTCTGAAAGCGCTCTTAGTATGTTTAGCAAGATTGATTAAATAACTGTAGCAAACTGGTCTTTTAGTTTGGTGTTTCCAACATGGAATGAGCCCTCATTTTGTCCTTTATTTGGGATTCTTTCACTGACCTCATCCCTCGCTTCTTTCGTTGGTGACCCTTGAGCAGTAGATTAATGTCTGGCCACTAAACTCAAGTGATAAATCATAGAATTGCAAATAGCAATATATGGTACATAAAATACCAGTTAGTTATGAATTGTTAAGAATTTTAGTAAGAATTTCACACAGTGAGGAAGAAATAGCATCTAAATTTCATGATAAAAAGTTGGGAGGTGAAGATTCCAGGACTAATTTTACTTTGAGTTACTCAAATAAATCAATACAAGTTTAATTGATTTTAATTCCCAGCATGTAAAATTTTAATTTATATTTTTTGAATGAAATTCAACAGCCAGTCTGTTCAGGTCTTGGTTTTATCTAGATGTGTCAGGGTAAGAAAGTATTATATATCTCTTGTGTATCTCCACTTATTTTTATAAAAATATGGTTAGTAAAATTAGGTATTATTCAAAGTGTTAAATATAGGAAACTTCATGGTATGTGTTAAAATATTATGCCACTCTTACCAATTTAATGCAATTAGTGTTTTCCTTTTACATTTACGTTAATCTCTAAGTATACATTAGACATCTGTGAAAGATCACAACCATCTTCAAGCACTTTTTGCAAACTCTGCAGGGGGATGTGACTCCTGGAGTTAGATCATGGGACTATCTGATTGCATTTCAAGATTTGAAGGGCTTTCTTAGTAAACTTCATTAAAAGTAACTGTCCTTGATCATTAAAGCTCTGCTCACCTTTATAACAATTTTTTCCAGTGAAATAGTCCTTGTGTGTAATGTCTTTGAAATTATCCCTGAAACAACTTTGATCTGAGATTTAATTGAGAACTTCTAACCAAATGAGCACATCCTTTCTACAGGGCTTTATGCAATCAACACATACAATGATGGAAAGCTCACAAATATGATTTTATAAATTATAAATGTCAATGCTTTTTGTGTAAACCACAAAATATGTTAACGTTCGCATATAAGGAATGAAGTACTCATTGTTTTTGTATATTTATGGAAGTTCATTATCCAAAACTCACAAGGCTTCATTCAAACTCATACAAGAGTTTATTATTTCATCAAAAATGGCCATAAAATGAAGCCCTTTGTAATTCTTTCATATCCACAGTAAAGAATGTTCATGTATTAAAACTGTGCATATGTTGACAAGCTAGTGTAGACATATTTCCCCCTTCAAAACACATATTACATTTGCCTGCTTAAGAGCCTCAGTGTTTCAGGTAATACCTATCCTTTTAGAGAACAGTACCATAACCTATAGCTCACAAAAATTACATATTTTTCCAAAAATGTTGAGAGAAGACTAAATTTGAACATTGTTTTACCACATCCTGAAATAATATTGAGAAGCTTATTTTCAAGGTACCCAAATCGCACCTGGAGCTGAACAGCAACTGTGTCACAGGCCTCAAGCCAGGCTTAAAAAATTTCACACATCAAAAAGACCTTTAAGTTTATCCAGCACAAACATTCAAAGAATGGATTGGACAAAGTGAGTTGCATGAAAGCTCAGGAGGACAAAGAATAGATTGACACAAATGTCTATGTACTTCATGAATGATAATGGTAAGTTGATACTTTGCTTGTCTTAATCTTCCCCAAAGTCCTTCAATCAGTCTCCATATCTGCTCTAAGATTAATTCAGTTTCATCCTAGTGTGGTAGAAGGAGAGAAAAGGAAGTTCAATAAGAAGGTAGAGATATACACTTTCTTTTTTTTTCATAGAGACTTCTCACAAATGCTGATTTGGGGCAGGAGGTGACCACAGCTTGATGAGATAGAATGGAAAGACAGCCAAATCATGCTGGTCTGAGGTTAAATTCTGTTTCTCCATTTGCTAGATCTTCATCTCCATAACTCAATCTCCTCACCAAAAAACTGCATTCAAGGCTTGCAAAAGACCTACACCACTGTGCAGAGATGCTTATGTGCTATTAGTTTTCTTCCAATATCCTCTAAAGACTATTTTGAAGACTTTCTGCTCCAATTAAGTCTCAGTGGAAGAACATAACAATTTTGTTTCCAAACTTGTTTGTAATTACAATGGTTATAGCTGAGAAAAGTTGAAACAACCTAACTCAATTGTTTTTTGTGTTTAACATTTTTAGCTTCATGAGATAAAATTAATACACAATGAAAGGTACAGAGATATATAATTGAGTTCTGATAAACAAGCATATACCCCTGTGTAAACAGCATTCCATTGAAGATGTAAATGATTTCATCATGCCATGAGTCTCCATCAGCCTACCTAATAATACTGAGCACAACTTGGCCTCCTTCATATTTTGTGAACTGCCTGCTTTTTAACTAGTTTTTATTAGTTGTTTGTCTTTATTTAACAGAACTTTTTGTTCCTTCAAAATCCAGGTCCTACTTCCATGTGAAATTTTTCTTCTGTTCTGTGCATTGCCTTTTCATTTTCTTAGTAATGTCTTTTAATGGGCTAGCTGAAAATTTTAAATTTGATAAAAGTCAATTAATCATTTGCTTTTACTTGTATATCAGGTTCTTTTTCCTATTCCTACTAGGGACTCCTTCCCTTCCCTGTGATTGCAAAGACACATTTCTAGATTTTCCCATGCAAGTTTATACCTTTAGATTTCATGTTTAGATGTCTGATTCATCTAATATTATTTTTAACAGGCATTAGTTTTTAACAGTGTGCTTTCATATATTCTAATATATTCTGGAATTCCATCAGTGATTAAACTTTACACATCTTACCTCATGATGACACTGTGCTTATGCATAGCAATCCCCATTTGGGTTTGTCATATGATCTACCTTGCAAAAGACACACTTCTAATGCTACCTTGTTGGCTAGTTGCTTTTTAAGCTAGCTAAAATGTGACTCAACAAGAAAATACTGCATTTTATATACCTAATGTTAAAAAAAATGGACACAATATGTGTCTCAAGGTAGTACCCATCAAAAACTTTAAATGACATGAACAACTATACCCCATTGTCAATATAGACTAAGGGCTTCAAGATTTTTTAGAACAACAGAAATGTAGTCAGTGACTAGTAATTACTAATGGTACTGTACCTTTCAGAGTCTATTCTTTGGTATCTGTTCAAAATGTTTGAAAAAATACATTTTCAACCCCAGGCCTCAGAAAAAACTTAATTTTATCATCTGAAATATACCAAGTGATTTACACACCAGTTCTCACCACCTGTCCTAGATCCCAGCCACAGCTCTGGTGCCCTTCCTTTCCCACATCACCAGGAAGGATCATGAACAGAGCTTTCTCTATCCCCTGCCTACAGACTGCACTTCTAGGGTGACCATGAAAAGTTGTGTAGTCACTGAACAACAGAGAGTAGGACCCTGTGGGCCAGTGTGCCATCTCTTTCCTAGTATTTGTCACTTCTCTTTGGATATATTTGTTACTGTGCTTGTCATCCTGTGCAAGTACAATTCTCCATCATCATTATACATTTTACAGTCTCTACTGGTTGAGGTACATTCTACTGAAGCAAGTCCTTAATAAAATCCCAACTCATTAAATGATGCTGACCCAACTTGTTGATCATGGCTAGAAGACAGTAGCAGATTATTTCTGAAAATTATAAGTTACAAGAGGATATTGATTCAAGAGTAATTGCTTTCCCTATTTCCTCATTTTCTTAACTGAGTTCTTATTGTAAATCTGGAAGTTTGGGTGATTTTTTTGGTGGTTTGATCAGTGAGTAGTTCAAGTAGTTCTTATAGTTCAATAAAATAAGCTAAATAAATCAAAAAAATTCAACTTTCCTACAAATAAAGAGTAATTAGTGATCAAGCAACCATTTACTTCACTTAATGCCAGCTGTTTGTTTTCTGCTATTTGGCTATTTCACTATTTGAATGATAAACTAAGTTGTATGTAACAGAATATTATGGAAAGAAAATTATTTTCTCACACTTTCTATTATTTGAAAACACACATTTGTGCAGATGCACATGTGGACAATGGCAGTGAGCCCCAGGAAGCTCCCTGATTCCACCACATAGCATTTCCTGGTAACTTTATCCTAGCTTTGGTTAGGGTGGCAGCTTAACAATTGTGCTTTTCTCCCAATCATGATCCAAATTTAGCCAGATACTTGGACAGTTTAATAATTCATTAATCATGATCAAACTGAAGACCATAATAGAAAAAGGCCTTTATCCCCAAATGTCATTTCTCTTCCCAAATTGCCTCACTTATTCATATTTATGAGATGGATGTGCAGATGCATTTGTAAATTTACATTATAGCATCAAATGTAAAGATGTTGGCAAACCAAGCATGACTCCAATTACAGAAAGACAGTTAAAACATGAAGAAATGTTCAGTTTACAAGCATTTGTGTTCCCAAGGGCAAAACAATCTACTGAATAATGGGAATATGTATGTGTCAGTGTACTAAGGAAGATAGTACTGAAAATAAAAGGAGATATAGAGGAAGCTATAAGGGATATTAAGGGAAGCTAGAAACTATTGTGATATGAATGCTTACTAAAATGTTCTAAAGAAATGCAATCTAAAAATACCTCATTGATGTAGATGATTGATATAAACTATTTATCTGTGTGCCAGGAAAACCATATTGCCCACATTTGGAATCCACAAAAGCTATTCAAACTGATGGAGATTGAACAACACACTTTGAACTCATTGTAGAAACAGGAAACACATTACATAATTGTGGTTTATGACAAAAATGTATGTGTTTAAATTTTTCCCAAGCTAAGCAAATCTAAGGCAAAAATATAACTTAAATCCCAAATAAAATAACCTAGTTGGGCAATTTATAATTTTTTAAATGCTAAGCTCTAAAAAAGAAAATGAAAGTAAATGAAAGACCCCTGTTTTGCATCAAAATGAAGAAGGCATTTGCCGCTATAATTCTGACAGACTTAAAGGTTTGGTGTTACTGGAATGATTAAAGAATATAAAGTTAAGGAAGCTGTAAATATTTTATCTTTTTGTTATCAATAAAAGTGGGAGAAAAGTAGATACTAAGGAGAGCTTTATTCTATGAGAATTAATGTCTGGAGCCTGTAAACTTGCAGTTTGCAGGGTTTTTTTTTCAGATTATATATAAGTTCTTTTGTCATGTGTCTCAAATTGTATCTGCCTGTGGAGAGCTGAGTAGCACTGTTGTTAAGAGCTCAATAATTTATCATATTCATTTTTGGAGAATTGAGAATATTCTGGAAGACTAGGAATAAGTCATGTGCCAGAAAGGGAACTGGGTTCAAATATGTAATGGTTATGAAGTATGACTTCTCATTAGTGTTAGCACACGGCTTCCAGTGGGAATCAGAAGGAACATGGGACCACCATGTAAGGCACAATCTCCTCACCTATCAGATTATTTAAGATCAGATTGCTTCCACTTTCTCTTTTCTTTTTTACTTGAGTATTTTATTCAATTTTTTTATATGTACATACAACGTTTGGGTCATTTTTCCCACCTGCTTCCATTTTCATGTATAGTTTGCTTGTTACTTACATATAATCAAGGTTTTGTCTATAATCCTCTAAAATTTGCTGTGTTTTCATGACTGGCATAAAAAAAAAGCATAAAAACTGTGCTTCAGGCTGCAATTCTCTCTAGCAGAATGCATACACTTCCCTTGCCCGTGACCATCATGGAATGCCATTTAAACTATACCTCGATCACTGTCCTCTTCACAATTGACAGAATTTTTGGAACATCATTCTAGACCGGAAATATGGAGTTGTTTCCTCTAGTATGAACAGATCATGGACAGTGACAATGAAGCAGGTTATCTGTAGTGAACACACGTAAGATTGTTGTTGTATTGAAGGATTCTTGTGGTGAAAACATGTAAGATTGTTATTGTATTGATGGATTGTATTGTGTTAAAGCATGAAAAATTGTTGAAACAAAGAAGTATTAGCTAGTGTGTGTTAGGACTTAGAAGCCAGCCAGAGTGTGACAAACTGATAAACTAATAAGCCAAACCTAAGATGGCAGCGATATGCTAATAAGCCAAACGTAAGGTGACAGTGTGGATAACAGAAGTGGTGAGGTAACCACAGGGTATATAAACTCAGGCCAGAACCCAAAACCTTGCTCATTTCCTTGCCCATTAGAGACCATGCTGTCAGAGTCTGTCCTGAGTCCCTGACATGGAGGCAGCCACCGCTTGTGAGCGTGACCCTTCTCCCGCAGATCAGTGTGTGTAACCAGTGAGCCATGAACTGGACCTGCCCTGAAGGCGGCTGTGAGGATCCCCTGGGGTGCAGATACTCCCCCCTCATTGGTTGAGAAGATGTTGCACGGTGAGTGAGACTTGGGGGAAGGTCTAAGTAACTTCTGGCTGGCTATGGTAGTAAAGAAAGGCATTAGGATCCATAGGAAAGTGCCATGTGGATTTGTTTGAATAAAAACTCTGTTCTCTGAAATAAGAGTTTCCTGAGTACTTTCTTTCTGTACTCAGTTGAACCAATAGATGCTCACAACAATATCATAATTCCCTCATCATTGAAAGTTTTGACATAAATTTATTGACTAGAGAAATGGTTAAAATATCATTGTCATTAAATTGATAGGGCTACAAGTGTTCTTTACCAAAGCATGTGCATTAAAAGTATGTTACAATAAGTGCTAGTCCTTCCCCAGATTTTTAGATGAAGAGAGGAACTTCTGCACTGTGATTTGGTCTCATATCAGTGCTTAACTCTTTAGGGGCATTTTCCTCTTGATGATCTTTGACTGAATTTGGACCTTTGCCTGTTTCTGAGAAAGGCATCATGCATAAACAAATGTTTCACTGTGGCATTCTGCACGCATGAGAAAATTCCCAAGTCACTGTATATCAATTCATGATCCATCTATATTAGCTATACTCTTGCAAAGGTCCACTCACACAGCCTAATGAAAATACTCTTACTCTCTTGGGAAGAAAGATGAAAAAAATCAATACCTGTTATCATAAAGATAGACACAATTAAAATTATATGGGACTTTCTTATGCCTCTACTTGTATGAGCACTAAATCCACATTGTCTCTCAACAATCATGCCAAGAAATGTAAGCTTTGCAGAAATATTAAAGATTTACAGATGATGAATGCATGTATGGTTAAAAGTTTGGGGAAACAGATGCACCTTGTAATGAACACACAGTAGCCAATATGCAAGAAAAAATTGATGTCACCAGGTTAGGCATGGCCCTCTCAACTATCTACATATTGAAGGTGAGATGGTCCTCACTGTGCTGTCACAATTTTGTCACATCCCTGGCTATTGGCAAGCTTCTCTCAAGAATCTTTTGTACTTTTTTCAGTTGTCTTGTAGGAAACCTGAGAAAATGTACATGAGTATGTCTCAGGATATAATTGCTCTTTAAAGACACCTGAATTGTGATGTCCACAAAATCATTGTTAAGGGACACTTGAATTCTATCTGTACACATGAATAAATGTGACATTGATGGTATCAGTAGAAGGGGCACTCATTTCTTGTGTGGATACCTGCAAAAACTGTGCTTATTTTTGGTCTTAAGTGACCATAGCAATGACAGGGAAGCACAATATGTTCATTCCCTCAATGTTCATGCATCCAAAATGACATGTTTCCCACTACAATTCTTAATCCTTGGACATTTCAATTTACAGCCATTCTGTAAGTATTGGTTTAATCAAGAACAACCAAAATCCATCACAAGAACTTTCAGGGTCAAAGTAATCACTCACCTGTGTTTTTGGTGTGCAGAAGTTTTGTGCTATCATGTAGGCCCAACCACCATATAAGCAAATATTAGCTTTGTTCCATTTGAGGAATTTATTGTTTCATTCTCAAAGTTGGCCTCTCTCTGTAAGAGACATCAGTTCAAACCAATTAGGTAGATACTAAGATACCTGTGTTTATAGTAACATCATAGCTCATTTTATCATTTTGGGATCCCTTTTACACCACATGGATAATTTCAGGTCTTTACAAACAGAGACATTTAAAATGTCAATTACTTTGTTGAAAAAGCATAAAGATCTTGCTTGCTCAACATTGCAGACATGGACAATATGAACATTAAGTGAACCCTGCTAATTCCTAGATCACTTGGAGAATTAACTACATAATATCAATCTTCAAGGATATAAGAAAATCTTACTCTCAATAAGTAATGTGAGGCATATATTCATGTTTTCACCACATGTAAGCCAAAATTGGAAGAAATGTAAGACTGCAAAAACAATATTATATGTATATCTGAAAAAAAGGTTTTTCATGTGTGAGTATGGGACATTTGGATACCTAACTGTTAGGCAGGACATACACCAGATTACTTCAAAATAATGTCAATAACCAGACACACATACCATGTTCAATCTCATGTATATTTCATGTCAGATGATCTTCTCTGCATTTGGATCGCTTTATCACCTACCTCATTATTAGCAATGATTGGTCAATAGTCTTTCACAAAATGCTCCATTCTCTTTCAGAAATCCTGTGAGAAAAACATGCATAGGTGTGTTTCAGGAAACAAATTGCTGTACTAGACATATATGTGTTATCATGAACAACACCACTTTGACATAACCTTCATCTTTATATGGATTATTAGATTAATTCAGGTTGAATTTTATAGTCTGGACATTACACCATTCTTAATTAGTACCTGTGAAATATCCTATATTTATAAGAATTCTCAAGGCCAATAAAAATGACATTGATCCAGAACACAACAATGCCTTAATACAAACATAAACAATTTGTATATAAAAGTATACCTTCATGCTCACCACAATTGTTATTGAATCAGTCATTTCTTACCTCAACAATTGTAACAAATGTTAGACTACCTCATATTAATGTATATATAGGAAGGACAGACATCATATGGTAACATTTGACCCCTAGCATGACAAATCTGGATAACAGGAATTCTGTATGTGATGACGTTTTTGTCTCCCAGAGATATCTTCTCCTGTCTCAGACAGAACATCACAGAGCTTTTCTGTCCCACATAGTTCTCAAGGTCATTGTGTCATTAAAAGTTCAAGCTATATTACTTGAAGGATTTCAAATACCAGGGAAAATACTTGTAAGACAATCTTACTTTCTTGAAGTTACACATGCTAACATTCCCCAACCCTACCTCTATGATAGATACTTTAAAAATGACCTGAATATAGCTATCTATATGTAGAATGTCATATATCTATATCTAAATCTACATCTAAAAATGTGAGTGTCAAATAAGCATTGATTTTTATCAAGATTATAGTCATTTCAGGCCCAGTAGTGTTTTTATAGACAGATGAGTGCTTTATTTTGACATTTACATGTACAATAAGGTAGAATGTGTGATGCCCTAAACAGTCCTCAGATGTGTATTTGGGAATAAGATATCTTAAAAATTGAACATTCCATCCTCACATGCTTCTAAGCTTAGACCCACCTTGCAAAAATCATTCAGATAACATGGCAATACCTTGTGAAGCATAACCTCCTCACCCACCTAGATTGTAGATCAGAACATCTTCACTGTCACATGAGACCTTACTGACTTCTTACCAATTACCAGTGATCCAACAAAATTCTGTTGCCATTGCTGTGCCCTTGTTAAGGGAATGTGATAAAGAAACCATAGGAAGTATTTATTCAGGAAACAGCCAGCTTTACTAGGACACACCCTCACTTTCCTTTCCCTCTACAATTATTATGGGCCACCTAAGCTATACCCTAGATTCATGGAGTAATTCAGAGTTAACAGAAGTTCATGATCACCCAAAAACCTACTCACTGGAACCATGAACAATTCTTAATCTTCTTCTTCTGTTGCCAAGTCAAAAAATGACACTAAACCAGAATATCATAATTGTTTTTGAATTTCAAAGTTTATCACTAATTTCCTTGTTATAAAAAATAAAAAGCCAAATTAATTAAGAGATCCATTGTGCCTCATCTCATCATGTACACCAAAATTAAGGAAGTGTTATGAACACCCTTAATCCCTTAATAGTACATAAATATAAGATGTCCAATAATGTGATCTAAGATATTATGAGCACTTACCTATGTAAGAACAATTGTACTTATGATGATCTCAGTGAGCCACTGTACTTATTGACCTGCCTCTGAGAAACACATCCTGATAAATGCATTTGCTACTTGTTTCATCCTATCTGTCAACCCAAATATTCTTGAATTTGTTGCACTACCTTAGGAATATCTACACTATCTGAAAACTTACAAAGGTCCATGTATTAAGTCTGGTATAGGAACACTTGCAATCTTTAGAAGATACCTGTAAGCATTCCACATGTCAAAGTGATCAACAAAAGAAATATTACCTGTATATCTGCTTATACCTGGATTCCTATGACAAATAAATACATATTATTTGTCTGCAAGGACACACAAAAAAACCAAACACTTGAAATAAATGTGAGTGACATACTCATGTTTTCACCACATATACTGAAAAGAGATGTAAATATAGGATGGCACATAGCATCCATCAAGGGGATATAACAAAAAATCACCTGATTATTCCTCATGCTTTTGCCACTACAAGTTTTATGTAACATGGCAGCAGGCATATAATAAAATTTGGCCCATTCCAGTCATATTAGTTTGCAATTACAGTTTGTAAAGTACATATGTGAAAATATTGGGAATTATGTGTCTTCTGATGATTAATTACATATCTCTGAAATTATAAAGACCTCTTACAACAGAATGTGCCATCCTGTTCTCTCTTCACAAGAGTCAAAGATTATAGGTGCATTAAAACATGGCAATACCAATTTATGCATCACTCAAACCTAAGTGGATAATGAACAACTGATGAGCTACACTATACTATTGTTTGCAAAGTGGTGCTAAGAAAGTTTTTACATGGGTAAAACCTTGACTTATTGCCCATGGATTTTGGGATTCTTGCATGTGTTGGACAAAAGAATTTAAAAAATATTTATGAGGTAAAAGTATGGGAAAGATTCTATTAGGTATGGAAGAAAACTAGTGAGACATAGTACAAAAGGTAAATACACACCAAGTGGCGTGCATTTGTGAAGGTAAGGCATAAGTATCCATTCTTACGCAAAAGGTTCTTTACTAGCAGTAACATAAGTTAATAAATTTAGCTTAATTCTGGATTGCTGATGATATATATTTTAACTTAATAGGATATTTGCTAGCAATAAAGTGTCCAATGTTTTCTTGGAGGGTTCTTTCAAGCAATATTTTATTTTATAATACCACATCCATATTCTGGCTTGCATTGGTTCCATTCTATTTGTTCTTATTTTACCCTGCCTTACATTTCCCCTAAATGACTTCTGATCCTTGATCTTAAGGAGTCATGGAGGCCTATGGTCCATTCTTAATTGCTCGTTTCTGTTTAAAAGAATCATTAGGAGATGCTGTTCTTCCAGCAGACACATGTGTCTCTTCAGTTCAGCAGTACAAACCTATTTTTGCTAAAGTGAATGTTTCTCCTACTTGAAAACACTGACAGGAGAATCCAAGATGGTTACTAGAGGGAGAAAGCAGACAGCATGAGCTCCATAAATCAAAAATTTTACTGAGACACTGGAGCCACACTTGGCAGAAAAAAAAAAGAATAAGCAAAATTCTGACACCCCCAAATCCCTAGCCCATACAAAGCTTCTCCATGTCACGTTACACTTAGAAAACAGGTGGGCCCCCACACCACCAGATGCCAGCTCCAAACCTGTTTGGGAGACAAAGACCAACAGGTGAACAAATAAGTGGCACATGGTATTCCCACAGTCACCCCTGGGATAAACCAGCATAGCCCCCTGGACAGACTGACCACTGCCCCCCCCCAAAAAAAAAGAATAATAAACAAGGAACACAAAAGGACATGCAGCAGTGAGGGCTTGATGCTTTGAGTGCTCCAGAAAAGGGGCAGGTGATAGGAGCTGAACTCTACATGAACTTTCAGTAAACAGAGCCTGCAAAAGTAGATGGCTGACAAGCCTCTCCACCAGAGAAGGGGTTTGGGCAGGTCTCTGCACCAATTTTCAATAAACAAAGCCTGCAACATTAGCCAGCTGACATTAGTGCAGATATTAGTTCACAAAGCTGTCTCCTTATCCAAACACCTGGCAAGACTATGACAGAGCTACTGCTTAAAGATCAACACCAGGACTGGATGTTGAAGGCAAAACACCAGAACTACTAAAACTGAAATTCCATTGTTACTGAACCTGGAATTTTTTTTTCTTTTCCATTCTCTCTAAGTGCTTGTCTTGTTCACTGTTGGTTAGTCCACCATCTTTCCCTGTTGATTTCTTTGATTCTCTATTATTTTTATTTATTTATTTATTTTTCTTTCTTTTCCATTATTCTCTTTCTTTCTTGGTTTCATTAGTTTTAATATTGTAAGTTAGCTAATACTAAATTACACACAAAACAGGGCATAAACAACACCAAATGGAGTGATGGTAAAACAAAAAAGAAATGGAAACCATTCTCCCCCACAAAATAAATTAGTACACGATTCAGAGGGAAGTGAAGAAAACAGATACCCAGTTCCAGACCCAAACAAAACAAAGACAAACAACCACAAGGAACCCAATAAAGCCCACAAGAACATCCTGAATGATGAAATCCTGCAAGTTATCACTGAGAAATTCATGGAGATGTTACTAGACAAAGTCAACAGAAATGTACAAGAGGCACTCAAGAAATTCAAAGACAACAGCAACAACAACAAAAATATGAGAAGACACAAAAGCAAATAAGTGAACTCAGTGTAGCCCTAAATAAATACCAAAGTGAAAGAGACAAAAACATAAATAGAGAGATAAATGAATTCAGGATGAAAATTGACAGTATTAAAGAAGAAGTGACCCATGATATGGAAAACCTCAAAAAAAATAATAAAACACAAATACAAAACACAATGGAAGGCAACTTTAGCAGACTAGAACAAGCAGAAGACAAAATCTCAGAACTTGAAGATGAAATGGTAATTAAAGGAAAAACTGAAGAATGATTACTCAAACAACTCAAAACCTGTGAAAGGAATATCCATAAACTCACCAACTCCATCAAAAGACCAAACTTGAGAATCATGGATATTGAAGAAGGAGAAGAGGTACATGCAAAAGGATTTCATAATATGTTCAACAAAATAATAACAGATAATTTCCTGAATCTAGAGGAAATTTGTCCACTCAGGTACAGAAAGCCTCCAGGACACCAAACTGACTTGACCAAAACAGAACTATCCCACAACATATTATCATTAAAACAAGCACAGAGAATAGAGAAAGAATACTGAAAGCTGTAAGATGGAAAAAACAAATAACATACAAAGGTAAACCCATCAAAATCACAGCTGATTTCTCAACAGAAACTTAAAAAGCAAAAAGAGCATGCAGTGAGGTATTCAGGGCACTGAACGAATATAAGTGAAACCCTAGGTTACTCTACTCAGCAGAACTATCATTCAAAATAGATGGAGCAATAAAAGTCTTCCATCATAAGCAGAAACTAAAACAATATATGACCACCAAGACACCACTACAAAAGATTCTTAAAAGAATCTTTTACACAGAAAATGAGAGCATACAAACCATGAAAGGACAGTCAGTATCAAACCACAGGAGAGGAAAAGGCAGGAAAGCAGAGAGTAATATTGATTCAGCTACACACATTCAAACCCTTAAACAAAAAAGACAACTAAATGACAAGAATCACCACATTCCTATCAATACTAACACTGAATGTTAATGGACTTCATTCCCCCATCAAAAGACATGTTTGGAAAACTAGATTAAAAAGGAAGATCCAACATTCTGTTGCTTACAGGAGACCCATCTCATTAACAGAAACAAGCACTGGCTTAGGGTGAAAGGCTGAAAGAAGATTTACCAAGACAATGACCCCCCAAAACAGGCAGAAGTAGCAATTCTTATCTTGGACAAAGTAGACTTCAAACCTACATTGATCAAATGAAATAAAGGACATTCTATACTAGTAAAAGAGGAAATTCACCAAAAGGAAATAGCAATTATCAACCTATATGCATCCAATGTCAATGCACACAATTTCATCAAACATACTATGAAGGAACTAAAAACACATACAAACCCTAACACAGTGGTAGTGGGAGACCTTAATACCCCCCTATCACCAATAGATGGATCATCCAAACAAAAATCAATAAAGAAATCCTTGAACTAAATCACACCATAGATCAAATGGACCTAATTGATAGCCACAGAATATTTCATTCAACTTCTGCACAATATACATTGTTCTCAGTAGCCCTTGAACCTTCTCCAAAATTGACCATATCTTAGGGCATAATGCAAACCTCAGCAAATATAAGAAAATAGAAATAATCCCATGTATTCTATCTGACCACAATGCAAAAAAACTAGAAACCAACAACAAAAACAACACTAGAAAACATGCAAAATATTGCAAGCTGAACAACACATCACTCAATGATCAATGGGTCATTGATGAAATAAAAGAAGAAGGTAAAAGTTTCCTGTAAGTTAATGAAAATTAAAACACAACCTACCAGAACCTATGGGACAAAGGAAAGGCAGCTCTGAGAGGAAAGTTTATAGTCATGAGTGCGTATATTAAAAGGACAGAAAGATCTCAAATCAGTGACCTAATGTTACATCTCAAAGTCCCAGAAAACAACAACAAGCAAATCCCAAAACAAACAGGAGAGAAATAATAAAAATAAGGGCCAAAATTAATGAAATAGAAAAAAAATTCAAAGAATCAATGAAACAAAAAGTTGGTTCTTTGAAAAAATAAATAAGATTGACAGAACCCTGGCAAACCTCACTAAAAAGAGGAGAGAGAAAACGCAAATCAGTAAAATCAGAAATGCAGAAGGGGAGATAACAACAAATACCCAAGAAATCCAGGAAATCATCAGAGACTACTTTGAGAAACTATATTCTAATAAATTTGAAAATCTTGACAGAATTCTAGATACTTATGACCATCCCAAATTGAACCAAGAAGACATTAATCACCTAAATAGATTTATAACACAAAATGAAATTGAAACAGTTATAAAGGGGCTCCCAAAAAATAAAAGTTTAGGACCTAATGGATTCTCTGTTGAATTCTATCTGACTTTTAAAGAAGAACTAATACCAACTCTCCATAAAGTGTTCCATGTAATAGAAAGGGAAGGAACACTGCCTAACTATGAAGCCAATATTACAGTCATCCCCAAACTAGACAAAGACACCTCCAAAAAGGAGAACTATATGCCAATCTCCTTAATAAACATCAATGCAAAAATCCTCAATTAAATAATGGCAAACCAAATCCAACAACACATCAGAAAGATCATTCACCATGAACAAGTCAGCTTTATCCCAGGGATGCAGGGGTGGTTTGACATACATAAATCTATAAATGTAATACAGCACATTAATAGAAGCAAAGACAAAAACTATTGATGATCTCAATAGATGCAGAAAAAGGCTTTGACAAGATCAAACACCACTTCATAATAAAAGCTCTAAAAAAACCAGTAATAGAAGGGAATGTACCTCAACATTTTAAAGGCTATATATGACAAACCTACAGACAACATCATACTTAATGAAGAAAAGCTGAAACCATTCCCCTTAAAATCAGAAACTAGACAAGAGTGCCCAATATCCCCACTAGTATTCAACATAGTACTGGAATTTCTAGCAAGAGCAATTAGGCAAGTAGAAGAAATAAAAGGAATATAAATAGGTAAAAAAAAAAACTATCACAATACCCCTATTTACAGACAATATGGTCCTATACCTTAAAGACCCAAAAAAACTCTACCCCAAAACTCCTAGACACCATAAACAGCTACATCAAGGTGGCAGGATACAAAACCAACTTACAAAAATCATCAGCCTTTGTATACACCAATAACAGAGAAAGTAAGAAAGAATATATAGAAACAATTCCATTTACAGTAGCCTCAAGAAAAATCAACCTATGAGTACACTAAACAAAGGATGTGAATGACCTCTACAGGGAGAACTACAAATCCCTGAAGAAAGAGATTGAGGAAGAGAAAAAAAGTTTGAAAAATCATCCATGCTCATGGATTGGTAGAATCAATGTAGTAAAAATGGTTACACTACCAAAAGCAATCAACATGCTTAATGCAATTTCCATCAAAATCCAATGACATTCATCACAGAGATTGAAAAATCTACCCTAAAATTCATTTGGAAATACAAGAGACCACAAATAGACATGGCAAAACTCAGCAAAAAGAGCAATGCTGGTGAATCACAATACCTAACTTCAAACTATATTACAAAGCAATAGCAATAAAAACAGCATGGTACTGGCAAAAAAATTGACCTGAAGACCAGTGGAACAGAATAGAGA
Organism: Castor canadensis; assembly: GCF_047511655.1. Classification (NCBI taxonomy): domain Eukaryota; kingdom Metazoa; phylum Chordata; class Mammalia; order Rodentia; family Castoridae; genus Castor; species Castor canadensis. Next base: position 44,512,262 of record NC_133400.1, on the reverse strand, counting down.
ACCCAGATATGAATCCACACAACTATGCCCACCTTAATTTTGACAAAGGCATTAAAAATATGTGATGTTGAAAAGACAACCTCTTCAACAAATGTTGTTGGGAAAAGTGGTTATCTTTCTACAGAAAACTGAAACTAGATCCATGTTTATCACCCTGCACTAATATCAACTCAAAATGGATCAAGGACCTTAATATCAGACCCAAAACTCTGAAGTTGGTACAGGAAAGAGCATGAAACACTCTGGAACTAATAGGTATATGCAAGGACATCCTCAATAGAACCCCTATAGCCCAGCAACTAAGAGAAATGATGGACAAATGGGACTTCATAAAATTAAAAAGCTTCTACACAACAAAAGAAGTGGTCTCTAAGCTGACGACACCACACACAGAGTGGTAGAAAATATTTGTTAGCTATACATCACACAAAGGATTGATAACCAAATATACAGGGAACTCAAAAAACTAAAAGTCTCCTCAAATCAATGAACCAATAAAAAAAAAGGCAACTGAGCTAAACAGAACTTTCTCAAAAGAAGAAATTCAAATGGTTTTTTTTCAAAAAGCACATGAAAAAATGCTCACCATCTATAGGCATAAAGGAAATGCAAATCAAAACCACTCTAATTTTCCACCTCACCCCTGTTAGAATAGCCCTCATCAAAAGCACAACTAACAACAGGTGTTGGTGAGAATGTGGGGGAAAAGGAACCCTTGAACTCTGCTGGTGGGAATGCAAGCTGATGCAACCACTCTGGAAAAAAATTTGGAGGCTTTTTAGAAATATAAACATAGATCAGCCATATGATCCAGCTATTCCACTCCTGGGAATATACCCAAAGGAATGCAACACAAGCTACTTCAAAGGCAACTGCACACCCATGTTTATTGCAGCACTATTCCCAATAGCCAAGTCATGGAAAACAGCTAAGATGCCGCACTACTGATGAATGGATTAAGAAAATGTGGTATTTATACACAGTGGAATTTTACTCAGCCTTGAAGAAGAATGAAATCTTATCATTTGCAGGTAAATGGATGGGAGTGGAGAACATCATTCTGAATGAGGATAGTCAGGTTCAGAAGACCAAAAATCATATGCTCTTCCTCATATGTGGACCTTAAATCTAAGGCAAATACAGAAATGTGGTTAGACTTGGGTCACATGATAAGGGGGGAGCACACAAGGGAGGTATGAGGATAGGTAAGAAACCCAAAACATGACAGTATTTGTTGTCCCCACTGCAGAGGAACTAATACAGAAACCTTAAAGGGATAGAGGTCAATATGAGAAGGGGATCAGGAACTAGTGAAAAGCTCAGTTAGAGATGAATCAAATTGGGATGTAACACATTTGTACATAGAAGCAATACTAGGAATGTCTATATAGCTAGCCTTATCTCAAATAGCAAAAATGCTTTGTATTTCTTATTATTGCTCATACTTTCTCTTCAACAAAATTAGAGATTAGGGCTGAACAGATTCTGCCTGGAAGTGAAGTGGGGTGGGGGGAGAGAGAGGGTGCTGGGAGTAGGGGGAGAAATGGCCCAAACAATGTATGCACATATGAATAAAAAAAAAGAAAGAAAAGAATCATTAGTCCTGCCTGAGAAGGTATTGACAATCACAACCTAGTTTGTTGAAAGGTGACATGTAAAATTTAGTCCTAGGACTGTCAGGACAGGATGATACGAGAAGTGTCGTGTATTTTTGTATTGGAAAGGAAGTTATTTTATATAGTAGAGAATAAATGTCACCGTGAAAACAATATAAATGTTACCTTAAGAGTAGATATGTAAACATTAAAAGAAATATTGCAATTTTTTAAATGAGTCATCCCAAAACTCTGACCTTATCAAATTATTAAATGTAGGGTATACAATTAGATATAGCATTGATATGCTTCTGGAGAATTTTCAGGATTCTGGAGACATTAAGATATTTCGAATAAAAGCACAGAACCAAGGTTTGAAGGGTATTTCTCCCTTGGGTGAAATTGGTAAGTTAAGGACATTATATCTTGAAGAACATTTGATTTTGTTGTTTTTAATTTTGAATGTAGGAGAAATATCTTTTAAACTTTGTCATGGAAGAACTTTCCAGGAAAGAAGGTGAGGGATTGTACATGTTTTATTTTTTAATGGTATTGAAGGGATGACAATGTAGACTAATTAAACATAACTGTTGAAAACAGGTCTTGTTTATTTATAATTTGATACCTGTTTACTAAGCTCTTTGTGAATTTGTTTTTGTATATGGAAGTCATTTTCCTTTCTAAGCTAGTGTTAGGCAGGGCTGTAGTTTCTTCTTGCATAACTATCACATTTTTATGAGCTAACCTATGTGGTTTGCAAGATTTTTTTTGTACTTAATCTGTGGGTAACAAATCAGTAGTTTTGAGTATTAAAATACTTTTGTATTTAATATAGTGGATTTAGCCCATTCATTTATTTTATTTTAATATTATATTGCTGATTTTCTTGAACATTTCATGAAGATTTTTTCTGAATAACTTGGACTCCAGTGTAAAATAAATTAGACAAAATAATCATTTTATAGTTGGTTTTAATTTTAAGCATTCATTGTTAGAAATTTTAAGGTCTTTTTTATCTGAGACTGCATATGCTTTGACACCTGGATGCTGGTTGTTATTCTGAATGGTGTTTTATGTTTAGGATGTTGTGTTGTTATTAGTCTATTTTATCTAATTAACTGTATTTTAATTAATTATGTCTATAAGGATATTTTAAGTATTTTAGTTTTACATTCTTGTATTGGGTTACAGATTAGCAAAGCATTTACATATTGTGTTGTGTTTTGCTTCCTACTTATAGCTTGTAGTTTTGTGGCATAATATATTCCAAAGGTGTGGACTGTTTTTATAACCTTGATACAAAAGACTTTTAATATACTGAGCTGTTTTTAATGTGTCTGGATATGTTTACTTCAAAAAACTATAAGTTGAAGTTTGGAACTAGAGGATATGTAAGAATATATTTTTACAAATAAGAATGGAAGGGGTGAATTCAAGTTTGACATATCTGATAATTTGAAAAACCTTTGTAAATACCACAATGTACCCCCATGCAGCACATCAATAAAGGAAAAGACATAAAAATTAAAATAATAATAAGCCAAGGACTATGAGTAAATATTTGAGCCAAAATACTTATATGGATCAGGAAATAAGGGGTTAATAGGTATTGCAGTGTTTCATAAGTTTTACATAAGTTTATTTTTGTTATTTGGGACTATAGGTGGATTATAAATGGATTGGCAATGCACCAATAAATTTATTACCTTAGTTATTAAAGTTCTTGGATCCAATTCAGATGGGCTTAATATGGTATTGGCTGTTATGAGAGCAGTGAGAGGAACTTCATAAGTAAATGAAAATATTCTGAGTTATTACTGTTCTGTAGGGGTTTTTTGTGTTTTACACCTGAGAATATTTTTTATTTATTTTTCCTGGTTCTGGTGAGGGTTTTTTTTTTTTGCATAAGGTCCTTGTGGGAATGTTGTGATATTTTATATGTTGTAGGCTCACTAGACTCAAAGACATGACATAGGATGATTGATAGATAGATTGTGCCACTTAAAGTCATCAAAATATTTGTGTCTAATAATGGGTGAGCCATTTTGTTAAATGAGAAATTATTGTTGTAAGAAATTGAACTGTTTATACCTTTATGTGAGGAAAAGAGTATAACTTTTGATATTTGAGAATTTATTATTACACTGTTTTTTTCAGAAATGAGTCTAGGGATTAATTATGGCACAATATTAAGCAACAACACATAATTGAAGTTTATCATGATTTTTGTTACACTAAGAAATACCTGAGTTTCTAATAAGATGTTGAAAGATGACTGTACAGGGCTAGATAACTGGCAGCCTTGGGGATCATTAGAATTAAGATCTGCCATGTCAGAGGTAGATTACCCTCCATCTCTACAGGGACAGGGACATTTGCTTTGATTGTCTTTTTTCCTGACAGAGGGAGTATATACTCAATTTATATCATTTTTGGTATAATTAGACTTTCAGCATCCCTGATTTTTATATTTAGACTTTAGGGGTTATAAGTCTACTTTTTTGGAGTTTTACAGGTCATTTGTGGAGTTGGCCAAAGTTTTATAAGGAGATTTTTTTCATGTGTGTGTTGATAGTTAGTGATGTTCTAAATGTGGATTTTTTTTTCATTAAGTGATTTTAATAGAATAAATGGATTTTGTGGTAAGTATTCCATTAGTTGCATATGGTATATTTTGAACAAGTTCACCCCCTCTATTATATAATATGAAATCCACCTGTCTTCCAAAACATCCTCCACCTACCTTCTCCTTTTGTCAAAAAAATTCATTAAGTTTCACTTTTCTATCTTCATATATATGTTTAAATTCCTTAGAAGTTCTTTGACCACTACTACCTTCTCCTTTCCCCCTTGGTCCTCCCTGGAAAATCTGCTTTTAACTCCTCTTATCTTATTATCATCACCATATCCATTGTAAGCCCAGATTCCACATCTGACCACATAAGAGATTGGCTTGCGGTGATCATCATGATGACTTCAAATTCCACCCATTTATCTATATCTAACATAATTGATTCATTCATTTCATGTGAAGAATACTACATTGTATACACATAACACATTTTCTTTATCCATTCACTGGTGGTGTGCGTGATTGCTGATGCCACAGCTTGGCAACAGTGAATAGTGCAGTGGTAAATGTGGTGAGCAGCTGCTGTTGCTGTATGTTGACATATATTCTTTGGATCCATGCCAAAAGCAATATAACAGAGTCATTACGTAGGGCTCATTTTAGTTTCACTCACTGTTGTTGTTTTGATGAGCTTCCAAACTGATTTCCATAGTGGTGACACTCCTTTACATTCCCAATAACAGTGTATGATTGACTCTTGTTGACATTCCCAATAATAGTGTGTGAATGACACTTGTTGAAATTCCCAGTAAAAGTGTATGCTTGACACTTGTCCACATTCCCAGTAACATTATATGAGGGCTCCTTTTCCTGACATCCTCAGAAACATTTGTTGTTCTTTGTTTTCTGTACAATTGCCATTGTGACTGGGGTGAAAACGATCTCAGTGTAGTATTGATATGCCTCTCCTGCATGGCTAAGCATGTTAAATGTTTTTCTCATATATGTATCAGCTATTTGTATTTCTTCTGAGAATTGTGTGTTCATTTGCCCATTTATTCATTGGAGTGTTTGTTCTTTTGGTCTTAATTTTTTGAACTCTTTGTAGATTCTGAATATTAATCCTTTATTTCTTGAATAGCTACTCACAGTTTTTCTCCCAAACTATGAGCCGTCTCATGACCAGTAATTATTTCCTTAGATTTGTAGAAGTTTTGTGTTTTCATTTGATTCAATCCCTTTTGTCAATTTTGTTCTTATTGACTGTACAAGTGAATCTTGTTTAGAAAATAATTGACTATACCTATGTCTTCCCTGTTTTCTTCATGTAGACTCAGGGCTGGTGGTATGACTCAAGTATTAGACTGCCTGCTTAGCAAATCTGATGCCTTGAGTTAAATACCTAATACTACTTGTTGGACGGTTACAAAAGACTTGAAAAAATAACCCTGCCTTGAGGCTACCTCAAAATTCCTCTCCTCCCCTGAACCATTGCACAACTTGCAACATGACATATTTCAACCACCCTGACACCTGTTCTCCCTTCCTGGAAACAACTACTTGGTGACCTTTTATTTCCCTCCTCCCTCCCTACTTACTTTACTACAGTTGTGTGCCACTTACTTTCGTATTCATCCAAGTGTACTTAGTGCTCCTCTCTGGTTTTTAATAAAGGCCCGTCCAGTCTGTTGAAGTCAGTTTGCTTTCTTTCTCATCTATTCCTGCTTCTTCAAATAGTTTACACATAACACTACTGTCCCTAAAAGAAGTGGTTTCAACATTTTGAAATTTATCTTAAGATATTTGATTCACTTTGGATTCATTTTTGTAGAGGGTGGGTGTTACAGGACTTATTACATTCTTCTATGTATATACAGTCAGTTTGGTGGGAAGGTATTTTTATTTAACATTGAGGTGGGTTATTTCCAAATAATGGGGCTTCTTTTTAGTATAATTTTTCTGTTTTAACCTTTCTTTTAAAAAATTATGCTTTGATTGTTCAAATCTCAAAAGGACAAATTATTAATTTTTAATATAAATTTCAGATATCATTGCCTCTTTGTAATTTGTGATCGTCATTTACTGATGACTAATTTATGAAGGCCATTTTCAAAGGTGTTTGTCTATTTTTTTAGAGTTGAAGTTGATGTTAGTTTATTTTTAAGATCTTTTTGAGTTGATCCCCAATCTGAGTAAGATTTTATTTTTTCAGTATGCAAATTTATATAATTTTTCAGAAATAATTAATGAGCTTATGTACTGTTTCTTTTATGTTTTTAATGGGATAGGTGATTATTCAACTTGTTAAGCTACAATTAACACTTTTAAACTGATAATTTTAATTTGGGTTGGTCTAGGAATGAATTACTTTATTTACTGATTTGAATGGCTCATTTTAATCAGGCAAAATTTTTTTCTTTTCTTTTCTTTTCTTATGGTTTTCCTATATAGGGGTATATTGTGGCATTTACAAAAGCTTTTACAATATTTCAAGTATCTTTGACCCTAATATGTCTACGGCCATACCACCCTGAACGCACCCGATCTCATCTGATCTCGGAAGCTAAGCAGGGTCGGGCCTGGTTAGTACTTGGATGGGAGACCCTAATATCATCAGGATAGTCCTGGGTCATTGTCCAGAATTTGTGTTTACATTAAGAAATCTAGCCCAGTGAAAATGTGATTTATAATGTTTCGAGGTTAAGATAAAACAATAGTTTCAGCTTTGAACTTATTAACAATTTTTCAGGTCTTTGGAGAACCATTTGAGCCTAGCTTTATGTAGAGATGCATGAGTTAAACAAGAAGTAACATGTGACTGTATTGTTATTTAGTTATATGTTTTTTTAGGAGACATATTTTCTTTGATTTTGAATTGTGTGAAGGTTTACTGTGGGTTATTTAGTAGGGAATGATTTTATTAAGTAATGGTAATGAAACTCATACTGATGAGCTGGAAGTCTGATGATAGATGATTTAGGAGATGGAAGGTCCTATGCAAGGATACAATGAAGTGGACAGAGAGACTCTTGAGTATTGGAGTGGGAATAATTGTGGAATAGTTGGTATTTTAGAGATCTTGTTTATGTTGTTTTTAATGTTTCAGGGTACACTGGTACTATGGGAGTTCTAGTCAGAGCTTTTGTTTATCATTTCTTTTTATTTATTTATATATTTGTTTTTACCACACATTGAACTGAGGACATTTCACATGCAGGCAAGCACTTTACCACTTGAGCCATGTTACCAGCTCTTTTGGGAATTTATTTTCTTTTTGACTTAAGGTCTCTTTAAGTTTGCCTGAGTTATTATAATATCTAAATAAATGTATATGTGCATTTAGAGGCTTTTTAATTTCTTTTTAAAAAGGTATGAATAAACTAATATATATTCAATGTATGGTTTTTATCATAGGCCAAGTATATTAATTTTCAATACTTATAGGGTACATTGTTTTGTAGCAGATTTTTTCATAAAAGTTTTTATACTTGAAATTTGTTAGTATATATTTTAGTAGATAATTTAAGGAATGGTAATGGGATCACACATCAGTTTTAAATCGGTGTTTGAATTTGATGGAAAATAAACAGGGAATCACAGAATGGAATTAAAAGATCTTTCAGTAGAACTCTATCTTAATTAGGTGTCCACACTCTAATTTTATTAATGTTTTTTTATTTTGTAGTATTATTGTATGTTACAATACTTGGGTTTTGAAATTTGGACTTCTTGCTTATTAGCAGGCACTCTCCTTATCGAACCAATGCGCATTAACGAGCATACGTTTTTTAACATTTTAGAATGAGGTTAGTTAATTGGTTACATTTTGGTGAGGGGATGTCCCTTCTATCTAAATGTGTGACAGTCCAGGACTATTTTGAGGCCATTTGGAGTTCCTATTTAATCAGAAGCCACGAAAAGGCATGATGAGACAAGCAGTAAGGGCTATGATTATAAATGAGGAGCAGGATTTGAAATTTGTGACAAGTGGCCCTTTTGAATATTAAAATAGATTACTAAGAACTCAGTTTGTAAGTTGTTTAAACTCTAAAAGTAGTCTACCTAGAATTATGGCAATATTATTAATTAGAAAAACTTTTTAGAGTTAATTCTGGGACACAGAATTCTTGGGTACAGAATTGCCATTGTGAATCCAGCAGATAAAGAAATGGACATAAGAGAGTCTGATTTCTATGATGTTAAACATTTGTTTTTGTTGAAATTATTGGAAAGCAGCTGTCTTGGCTATAGACTAAATGAAGGTGTAATCTTTGAAATTTTTATTTTAGAGTTAGGTTTTTAAAGAACATTTCATTTGTGTTACAAAAATTTTAGGGGTGATATCTTCTGTGATATTTTCATCATTGTTATTAATAAAGAATTAGCTTGTTAATGGCATGGTTGCCATGTATGGCTATTCTTTTTCCATGATCTTGGTCATCTATTTGTAGAAGGGCAATTGAAGCAGCTCCCATTCATGAGATCTTGTGTGATTTTAAATGTACTTTGGATTTTGCAAACAATACATATGTATATATTTTTCTTTCATGTGATTTTAAAAGAGACAATGAATGTTGTAATTTAGCTAAGGCTGCCTATGCTAACAAAGTTAGCCTTATGCTAATATGTAAAATTATCTCAAACAGAACAGCTACCCTTGTAAACCAGCAAGAGAGCAGAATGGAAAGGGAATATACCAAGAGCCAATAGCAAATATATGCACCAAACATTAATGCCCCCAAGTTCATAGAAAAGCTTCTGAGCTTAAGGGAACAGACAGGCCCAGGTACTATAATAGTAGGAGAACTCAGCATCCCATCTCCTAAATACACAATATCCAGATATCAAATTAAAAAAGATATCCTAGAATGAACAATACCATGGACAAAATGGTCTTAGCCTACATGTATATAGTACTCAATCCTTCAGCAGTATACTATACATTTTACTCAGTAGTTCATGGAACATTTTTGAAAAAAGATTACATCCTAGGCCATGAAGTTAACCTAGCAATAATATCAAAATAATTCCCTGTATCCTTGCAAGCCATGATGGAATAAAATTAGAAATCAATGACAAGGAAAACCACAAAAGCCATTCACACCTGTGTGGACTGAAAAACACAGTTTTGAACAATCAGTTGGTCATCAAAAAATTAGTAAAGAAACTATGTAATTGTATTTCATGATACAAAGGCACATGTTTAAAAGTTTTTCTAAGTTAAGCAAATGTAAGGCAAAAATATGAACTAAAATCCTGAATAAAAGAACCTAGTTAGGCAATTTATAATTTTTTTAAATAGTAAGCTCCAAAAAGAAAATGAAACTAATCTCAAGTCTTCTGTTATATAGGAAGATGAAGAAAAGCATTAGGGGCTGGAATTTTGACAGACTTATAAGGTGTGTGTTACTTGGAGTAATTGCAAAAATTTAAAGGGAGTAAGGTAGGGGTAAAGAAGCTCTTAATATTTTTGCTTCTTGTTGTCAATAAAGGCACAAGATTTCTGCAATGAGGAATCTTTCTCATTTCTGGGTCTGTAAACTTGCTGTTTGGTGATTTTTTTTCAGATATGCATAAGTTCTTTTGTCATGCGTCTCAGATTGTCTCTGCCCTCCGGGGAGCTAAGCAGCCCTGGTATTAGGAGACCAACATTTATATGCCCCTTTCAGAAGATATGGGAATGTTCCTTGAAGCCTAAGAAATGAGGCATGTACCAAAGAGTATTTTGGCTAAAGTGTGCTTCTTATGAAGACTAACGTCTCCTTCACATTAGGCCAGGAGTCACATGGCCTCCATCCGGAATCAGAAGGAACATCACAACAACACCTAAGGCATCACCTCCTCACCTATCAGGACACTTGTGAACAGATTTCATCCACTTTCATGTGCAGTTCACCACTTACTTATTTATAACCAAGATTTTGTCTACAATCCTCTGATATTCACTGTGTTCTCATGACTGAAATATAAAAAAAAAAAAAAACCATAAAAACTGTGTTTTAGTGTTCAGTTTTCTTTACCAGGACCAGTTTCCTTTCCCTTTCTCATGAACATTATGAAGTGTTATTTAAACTATAGCTAGAATTATGGACAATTTCAATGTTGACACAATTTCAGGAACATCCATGATTTCTGGAATGGAAATATGGAAGACATTTTAAGTTTCCTCCTGTGTGGGCAAATCACCAATAGTGACAATTAACCAGGCTATCAAAACTCCCTTAGTAAGGAAAATTTCAACATAAATTTCCTGGCCAGAGAAAAGCTAAAACCACACATTAATTAAAATTCCTAGGGCTACAAGTGTTCTTATCAAAGCAAGTGGCTCAAAAGTATGTTAAAAGAATGGTTATGAACACCCTCATTCCTCAGCTTTGTAAATCAACATAAGACATCCTACCCTGTGATTTATTTTTGTATCAGTGCCTAACTACCTAGGAGATATTTTACTCTAGATAATCTCTGGATTCTTTATCTAGCTCTCACAAAGACAAAAATAAATTTTTTCATGTGCCATTCCACACACATTCAAAATTCCAAGTCATTGCATCAGTTTTTGATCCATCTCCATTCTCTGCATACTTACAGAAGTTCACTGACACTGCCTTGTAGAAATACTCATATAAGAAGAAACTTGTAAAAATTCCAACCCCAAAACCCTAGGATAGATGCAATCAAAATTACATGTAACCTTTCTTATGCCTCTACCTATATGAGCATTAAATCCCATTTTATCTCAGGAAACCATAATGATATATGATGCTTCCTACAAATCTTAAAGATTTATTGGGACATGAAAGCTTGTAGGATAAAAAGTTTAGGGAAATACAAATGTCTCAAAATGATTTCTTAAATATATCTTAAAACAGGAAGTTATCTAATGACTGAATGTGGCATCATACCACACCTGTACACGAGCTAACACAGGAACAGGCAACCTGCAAAAGATATGGTGAAACCAGACACAGCTTCCTCAGCTATCTGCATGTTAATGATGAGATGATTTGTACTGTGCTATCAACACTTTATCACTCCACTGGATATTAGCAAGCTGCAGACTAGAATCTTTCTTGCATATTTGGGTTATCTTCTAGGAAACTTAAAAAAAATCATTTATGATCACCCTTCAGGATGCAATTTTTCCTCAAGGACACCTGCATAGTGATATAGATAAAATCATTGTTAATGGACAAGTGAGATCTAACTGGATATTTGATCAATGTGAGATTAATGGTATCAGCATGAAGGCCATTGTTTCTTCTCTAAACACGTTCAACAGAATCCCTTCCCCCGAAATGGAAAAAAAAAACAAACTCATTTTGTGCTAAAAGGACCATGTCAACGATGGAGCAGCTCAACATAACCATTCCCTCAAAATTAATGGTTTCAAAATAAAATTTTATGCCACTTAAAATTTTAATTTTTGGTCGCTATGATTAGTAATGACAGTGTCAGTTTGATCTGATCCAGGACAAGCAAAACTCATACAAAATTAATGCAAATCATATTATAATATACATGAATACAAACCCTGATCAACTTCAGGGATTGTATCATTGTATTCACATATCAGATGTTCTGCTCACACTTAGTCTTCTTTAATACCTACCCTTGTTATTAGCAATGATCAGGCTGTAGTCTTTCAAGAAATACTGTATTGATTTTCAGAGAACCTGTGAGAAAACATGCACAGATGTGTTTAAGGATACAAATTCTCTACTAGGACACCTATCTATTAGTTCAAACAGTGCTATTTTTAACATACCCTTCAGCTCCACATTGATACCTGGGTCAATTCCTATTGAACTGAGTGGTCTGGAGATTCCTTCCATTCTCTTTTTTTTTTCTTTTGAAGAGTGAGGGAAGGTTCTAATCAAATCATAATTAATAAATATTTTAATGATATTTTCTTATACTGATGTAACAAATAACATTTAACATAGTTTTAACTTTATTTTTTTTCCAGGAAAAGAAAAACATATTTATTCAATAGTGAGACAATATTGATACTGACTTTGGCCTGGCAACTTCTGACAAATGTGCTTCTCACTGGAGCTACATAAAACCCATATAGCTAATTCTCTTTTGTCCTGTATCCCCATTGAAATCATAGAAGAAAGCAGAAAGGCCCCAGAGGAAATAAAACCACAAAGAAAATGGAATAGAGTAGGTCATATACCAAGACTCCATTGACTCAATTATTTCTGTCTACTTACTTCATTAGTCACTGATACCTGTTATTATAATCTAAAAGTATATTCTGCCTTCAGCAAGGGTTGCATCCTTTTTATATTTTCCTTTACTTCAACCTTGCTATTCCCTGACAAATTCATGACTCATGGGTTGGTTTGGGATAGGCAGAATGGTAACTCACTATGTTCCCCAGCCATGTCTTACTCTGATCATGCTTCTGAGAGAGTGAATAGGATAGACACCAGACTTAGTCTTTTCTTTTCATAATCAATAGGTCTAATTTCTCTTGTCTCACTATTAGAAAGTCTACTAACAACACTCAAAAGAACTTGCACTAGTTAAACTTTTTTTAAGTGTATTGAAAACAGTTAACACCCATAGTCACAGTCTGGAGAGATATTGGCTCTTCTCCAGCCCTAATTTATGTCTATTCTTATCACTCAATTTATACCCTATTTATGATAGGGTTTGTTTTTAATTATTCATTTATTCACATGTGCATACATTGTTTGGGTCATTTCTCCCCGCTTACCTCCCTCCCTCTCCCCCACCTCAGTTCCAGGCATGTCCTGTTCTGCCTTTATCACTAATTTTGTTGAAGAAAAGACACAAGCATAATAAGAAAGACAAAGCATTTTTGCTAGTTGAGTTGAGGGTAGCTATACTGACATATTCCTAGTATTCCTTTATACTGGTTACTGATCCCCTTCTCATGATAACTTCTGTATTAGCTCCTCTGGAGTGGGGACATCAAATGCTTTCACGTTCTGGGTTTTCTACCTATTCCAATAAGTCCCATATGTGCTCTCCCCTTGTCATGTGATCCAAGTCCAACAACATTTCTGCACTTGCCCTAGATCTAAGTCTGCCTATGAGGGAGAACATACATTTTTTGGTCTTCTGAGCCTAGCTGACCTTGCTCAGAATGTCTCCAGTTGCATCTATTTACCTTCCATTCTTGATTGGTGCATGAAAAATACCCTATACTTAGAATAATACTCAAGATCAACCAAAATAACAATGATCCAGGACACAACATGTCCTAATACCCACAGGAACAATGCAAATTTTTTTCCAACATATTAAAAGTGTAAACTCATGGTCACTATAAATGGTAAGGGATACAGTCATTTCTTACCTGTGCACCTGTAGCAAATGTTAGTGATGAGAAGGATTAGGGACAACCTCATGTTAATCTATATAGAGAGCAGAATCACACATTCTATGGTATGATTTTGACACACAGCACCCTTAACCTGGGTAATAGAAATACTATATTTGATGACCTTTTTGTCTCCCAGGGATATCTTGACCTGTCTCAGACATATAGGTAAAAAATGCCTTCCCACAAAATTGATATGAATATACAGAATAATACAATTATTCCCTTAAGTCCTACTGTCTACAAAATGAATTCCGTTTATTGGTTGTTTGTTATTCTTTGTTTTTTTATGAGATTCCATACTGATTTCCATAGTGGTGGCACTTGTTTACATTCCGAATAACTGTGTATCATGTTCCTTTCTCCACACATCCTACGAAGAATTTGTTGTTTGTTTTCTTGATGATTGCCATTCTGACAGGGTAGGAGAGATGGAATTTTTGTTTGTAAGTGTTCCTAAGTGTTGAAATAAATGGGTCGGAATCTGTCTTGGGTAAAGGGTGAGGTTTTTTGTTTTTTTTTTTTTCAGAATGTTTACTATTGGTTAAGTGAAATTTAGGATGAATAGCTTTGGAGTTTTTTTATCAACTTAATAAAAAACAGAGATGTGTGAACAAGCAAGGGTTGCCAATTGTGAATCTCCTGTGTAGACAATCTTGGTCATCTCATCAGAGGAGGAGAATGGGACAGACTTGATCCCCTGAGATCCTCTGTGTATGGTAAATTTGTTTGGATTTTGCAAAGAATTTTCAGTTAATTTTTTTTTGTTTCCTGTGAGTTCAATAGCTATAGAATGTTACATTTTAGCTAATGCTGACAAAGGTTAAAAAAAAACTTTAAAATGAACTTGTGCAGCTTATCTATCTCACTTTAAGCAAGAATGCAGAAGGAAGAGAGGAGGTGTGGTTCACATGGTAGAGTGTCTGCTTTGCAAGAGCAAAGCCCATAGTTCAAATCCCAATCCCACCAAAAACAAAAGAAGGAAGCAGAAGGGAGAGGGACTGTACTAATAGCCAAAATTCTTTATGTATTAAATCTGTAATTCTAGTTTATGATACCAAAGTTTTGTGTTTAAACATTCTTGCTAGGTTAAGCAAATCTAAAGCAAAAATATGTCCTGAAGTTCCTACGTAAGAGAACCTTGGAAGATAATTTGTAATTTCATTTTCAAAGTAAGCTCTAAGAACTAAGTGAAGAAAAATCGAGAATCTTCATGTTTTTTAAAAAGAAGAAAGGCATTAAGTGACCTTAGGCTTGACAGAAATAGAGGCTTTGTGTTAGGTAGAGTGACAGCAACATTACAAGGAGAGAGAGCTGAAGATAAAACACCTGTTAATATTTAGCTTCTTGCGGTCAGTAGTGGTAAGAGCAAAAGGAATCCTGAGGGTAGCTTTCAGTCATGAAAGTTAAATTCCAGGGCTTGTAAGTTTGCTGTTGGGACTGTTTTCCAGAAATATTTAGATATTATTTCATTTTTTCTTATTATCTTCAACTTGTATGGAGCTGAATGGCCTGAAAATTGGGAGAGAAACCATTTATAAATACCAGAGTACTAGCCAGGAATATTTCTTGCAGCCTAAGAATGAGATATGTGCCTAAAAGGTCTTTTAGTTAAAAGAGTGTGCTGCTTATGAAGAGCAAAGTCTCCTGAGCATTACCCATGTGCCACAGGGCTTCCATTGGGTCTCAGAAGGAAATTTTACTTCTTAGCTTGAAAAAAATGCATTTATAACTGCTTGATCAAACTTATAGGTGAATCCAGATCCTCTGGTTTGATGGATCTCAACCATTGACAAAATATTTAGAATCTAATGAGGGCTTCTCTTTGTAACTCTTAGATGAAGCTCTCATTTTCTAAAAGGCAGATCCTCACAATGAGTGTAAAGAGTGGTGAGTCAGAAAAGTATATCTAAAAATAGAAGAGAGAGACATATAGAGACACAGAGAAAAGAGGAAAAGCAAAGGAAACTTAAGAATCATGGCAATGCCCTGCCTCCTAACTGATGTTCTTTCTGGAGGATGCAAGAGCTCTACTACTTCTTGTCTGGTTCACCTAAACTTCTGTTACTGGAGATGTGTTGAGGTGGTTTTTGATACAGAAAAAATCCTCGGTTTATTATTTATGACTTTTGTAATTCGTGAGAGGATCATAGAAAAGAATTTTAAGAAAATTTACAAGGAAAAAACTGGCAAAAGGACTCATTACACAAGTAAGGCAAAGCAAGGAAATGGAGGCAATGCAGAATGGAGTATAGATTTTGGAGACACAAAGAGTAGTTCTTTCATAAAGACTTTATATTTGCTAAATATGTTTAGGGAATTAGGCTTAAAACCTTTTCAAGAGAGAGTATAAGCAATAATAGGAAGGACCAAGGGGTTGTGCTAGTTGAAATAAGACTTGCTATACAGGGAGTTGACTTGCATTGGTTTCCTGTGCATGTGTGTTACCTTCTAAGTTAATTCTTCTTGAACTAACCTTTTCTCTAGTTCCTGGTCCCCTTCTCCTATTGGCCTCAATTGTTTTAAAGTATCTGCTTTAGTTTCTCAGTGTTGAGGGCAAAAAATACTATCTAGTTTTTTAGGTGCCTTACTTACCCTCGTACCTCCCTTGTGTGCTCTCACTTTATCATGTGATCAAAGTCCAATCCCTTTGTTGTGTTTTCCCTGCATCTAATGTCCACATATGAGGGAGAACATAAGATTTTTGGTCTTTTGGGCCAGGCTAACCTCACTCAGAATGATGCTCTCCAATTCAATCCATTTACCTGCGAATGATAACATTTTTTTCTTCTTCATGGTTGCATAAAATTCTATAGTGTATAAACACCACATTTTCTTGATCCGTTCATCAGTGGTGGGGCATCTTGGCTTTTTCCATAACTTGGCTATTGTGGATAGTGCTGCAATAAACATGGGTGTTCAGGTGCCTCTGGAGTAAACTGTGTCACATGCCACGTAGCAAGGGGTAATGGGGATAAAGGAGGGAGCAGGGAGGAGGTAAGGGAGGGGGAGGAGAAGGGGGGAGAAATGACCCAAACATTGTATGCACATATGAATAAAATTAAAATTAAAAGAAAATCTTTTCAGAAAAGTTATTTCTTTTGTGTATTAGGTACTTTGTTACTTTTAATTATTTTGAACTGGTAATGTTTCAGTGTTATTATCCAAGCATGGAGACATAGGGTTTGGGGTGATCATACAAAAATAGGGTCTTGTGATATATATGTGCATATTTTCTTTGTTATGCTATTGTCATGGTTTCTTTTTTATTTTCTTTTTTTTTCGATCAAAGAATTGGTGAGATAGGCATTTGTAGTTTCTGGGACAAATCAGAGGATTTGTAGAAGCATTGGATTATTTTTATAACATATTGTAAACTGGAAGAGGAGTTTGCTAGAAGGAATGCATGTGTATGATTTCATACAGACCATTTAATACAATGTTTACCTTATACTTGAATCCTCTGATTAAGTATTCCTTTGGTGCCCATGCCACCTACACTTATATTACCCTGTAGCCATATGATCATTTCATCACCTACCTAGTTATTAGGATACCTCTCTGAATAATCTTTTCAGGGGTATTGAGTGCTTTTAGGGAACCTGAAAAAAACACATAGAAAAATCCCTTTCAGAATTCAGTTGATCTTCAAAATACTTACTAAAATTGACATTCTGAAAGTACAATTTCAGGGACACTTGAACGTTACTTGGATATGTGGATTAATTTGAGGTTAACAGTATCTCAGGACTGGCCATTCTCTTTTCACTGAACACCTCCAAAAAATTTCAGGGTTAATTTCTATACTGCTATGACTACAGATTGACAATGGAAAATGATATTATTCCTTCAACATTTTCAGGTTCAACATAAATTTTATCTTCTCTATTAAATGTTTAAAACCATGGTCACTGCAATTGCTAAAGATTCTAACCTTTTTCACCTGAGCCACAGAACCCAAACAACATTGATAAAAAGTGGCATAAATGCTGTCATCCCTTCATGGATTTTTTTTAAAGGGCAGATGTTCTATGCCATTATATAGGCCCACACTAACTTGCCACCAATCTCAATATCAGTCATATTCCATTGTGATGTTTTGGTATGTCCCCCCAAAATAAACAAAGAAACTGTCTTTGTGGTATTTAAATACTTATATTCATGTACCTAGATTTTAGTTATATGTAGTCAATAATATTTTAGGATCACCAAGCTCTCTTTCTGAGAAACTGTAAGAAAACATGTACAGACGTGTTTCAGAATATATATAGGTCTACCAGGACACCTATTTCCTTGACCACCGCCATTGATGAAGTACACTTTAGCTCTACCTGGATAGTTAAATTTGTTCTAAGTGATCTCTGTTGTTAGAGTCATCCTTTCTTGACTGTGCACCTGTAAAATATCTTATGCCTACAATGATACTCAACATCCACAAAAATGGCAGTGAAAAATGAAACAATCAATGCATCAGCCACACATATTTAACATGAATTTCTGAATCATATAAAAACTGAAACTCATGTTCCCTACAATTACTAAGGAAACTGTCATTTCTTGCTGAGGACCACGAACAGAAACATAGTCACAAAAAAAGATTAGGGACACAGTTTTCATTGGTCTATGTATAGATGGTGAGATTTAGGTCAACTTGATGATCATTTTTGGTTATCTGGGATATATTCCATTGTTTCAAAAAACAAATTATAGAAATTCTATGTGGAACATTTCATTCCCAATGTTATTGTACCATTTCAGTATCCAGATATAACACTTCTAGATTTGTAGAATGCCACTAAAAGAAACTTGGAAAAGAACCCTTCCTCTCTTGAGAGTTAAACTGTCATTACTCCCTTTCCCAGACAACTCCAAAACTGCCTGAATCACCATTTAGCATTTGACATTATGTGGTTCAGATATGTATTACTTATTTCAAAGATACAATAACATGATGCTCAGTAACGCTCTAAGGACATATATGGTCTTGTTTTGCCTGCTTTTTTATCAGTGAGAGGGAAATATGATAGTGTTCAAAACATTCTGCAGATATACATCAGAAAGTAATAGGTACTAGTTATTGAATGAGCCATCTTCTCCAACCAGTACATAAACTAAGACATTACTGAAAACATTCATAAAAACATTGCAACACTCAAGGGGCACAACTGCCTCATCTACCTGCATATTTGAATTCAGTGCTTCTAACCTGTCACGTGTACACTTTATGACTTACATAGCAATGTACCAGGACTCTGTAAACTATCCTTTAAGTCATTGTGTTCTCATGGAGGGAATGAACAAAAAGAAAACACACAAAATTGTGTTTCAAGAGACAGCTTGCCCTACTAGAACACCTGCTGCTTCTGTTGTCCATTGCTATTATTAAAGGACCCTTAAACTCTACCTATGTTCATGAGTTACTTCAGAGCTAAGACAACTTCAGAACCATCCACCATTTTTAGATGGGAAACATGAAATTTCTAAATTTCCCCCATTTTGTCAAGTAAACCATAATTAAATGAATAACAATAAAATAAATACCTCAGTATTTATGGGACCAACATAAATTTTCTTGCTATAGAAAAATTACAAGTGTATACCTGCTAACAATGCTAAGGGCTTGCTGGTTTCTTACCATATCTCCAGCACAGAAAGCTTGTTAATATGAATGTATAGGAATGTCCCAGTCCCCTAATTTATAGATGAAGACACAATGTTCTTGGGGTGTGATTTAGGGCCATTGCAGAAATTACCTGCATAGGAGAAATTGTACTGTTGAAGATATCTGTGAGTCATTGTGGGGACCTGACCCTCTCTCAGAAACACATCATGTAAAATTAATTCATTCTTCTTACTGTACATTTGAAAACTTCTGAGGTCATTGAACCAATTCAGTATCTATGAAAATTATTGACACTTTCACCCACACAGACTCATAAGAGAACTTGTATTTTCTTGGGAGGAAATCTGTAATAACTCCAACATTCATAAATACCAAGCAATGGACACAATGAAAAGCACTGGAACCATTCTTATGGCTCTAAAATTATGGACAAAATATTCACATTGTCTATCAGCAAGCATGCAAAAAAGTGTGACGGTTTCTGGAAATATTAGTGTTCCATTAGTATATGAATGGCTTGCATGAAAAGAAAGTTAAAGAACTACAACAGTCTCCTAAGAGTTTATTAAATATATCTAAAAATAGTATACACACTCTTCATCTCCCTATATATTGCATATGAGTTGCTCTGAACTCTCATATCGTCACTTTATCATCTACCTTATTTTCAGCAATGATCAGTGAACAATCTTTTAGGGACTGCTTTATTTTCTTTCAGAGAACCTGTTAGAAAACATGCACAAATATGTTTCATGATGCAATTTCCTCTATCACGATGACCACCTTGATGTACCTTTCAAGTCTTCCTAAATACGTGGATTAATGTCTACATATATATGCATATGTACATATACATAATAATCCATGTATCTAATTATATATATGTAATATTAATAAAATTCTTCTATCATCTACTCTCAATTGCCTTCTCTTTCCCCATTTTCTGAACCTGCCATTTCTCCCCAACATTTCCCTTTTTGAAATTAGATTTTTTACATCTAAGTTTCCTATATAATTGAAAACATGCTATATATGTCTTTGGATTTGGTATTTGGATTTTATCAGGATTTTTTAGATTAAGATAATGAAGGTCATGTAATGATGAAAACAGTCAATAGTCAGGCTGCCACAAGACATGGAATGCTACAAGCTGGAAGAACAAGAAAGGATTCTCCACTAGAGCCTTTGAGGAATTCCACCTGACTTTATCTTCCTTCCTTGAAGAAGGAACTATTCTTCATAAACTGCTCCTCAGAATAAGATATCCCAGCTCCAAATAGTTCATGTTTCCCCAGAATATTTACTTTATCCTCAAAGGTTTCCAGTCATCAATCAGCTCCAAGATCATATCATTAATTTGACAAGGAATGTGTTTTGGAACTATCTCTGCCAGACTGATTATCCCCATGTTAGAGACATGGGAGATTTTAAATTCTATTATACTGAACACACTGTCAACCAGAGTTGAAGCAAGGTGCTGATTTATTCAACAAGGTATAATGTTGTGCATTCCCAACCTGAGTCTTACCATCTTAGCAATAGGAATTCTACCTCTGTTAGACAGTTGTTCATGGCTTTCTGTAGCCCCATCATCAGCAGGGATGCTGCCAGTGCTCCTAAACACACTTTTTCTTACTTTAAGGATAGCTTTGGAAGAGGAGCACTCAAGATGAGGCAATGTTTGACTCCTAATGAACTGTCAAAAGGTTGCTATGACTATAACTGAAGAAATGGATGCCTGATGTGACAACCAGCTTCACACTACCTGTAGAGCCAATCAGCTACTAGAATGCAGCTGCCTGCAGCCAATCATGACTTGCCACGTTCTTGCTGGTACTCATAACCATTTCAGTGTGTGCAATTTTTTCCTATGGAACAGTTTTAAAGATATATGTGTAATTTCAAGCATTTCCTCTTTATAAAGCTTACTTTTACTAGTGAAAATTTGTTCCAGTCTGTCCCTTTAATTACTTAATGCCACAACTTCTACTAATTTTTTTGAGGATGGGCATTGTTATATAGCCTGCAAAGTCACTTTGTATCCGAGATTGGCCTCAAACTCATGATCCTCACATCTCAGACTTCCTTATTCTGACCTTAAACTCATGATCCTACTACCTTTGTCTCCCTAGTGGTGGAATTTCAGATGCAATACCACAGCAAACTGATAGTCACTTCTTTAAAAATTCATGTATTCATAATTCAGTTATTCATCAGAAATTTTTTGAGTGTTCATTGATACAGTAGAGGTGGTGTAGTTTATAGTGGGCTGGGGTTGGGAATACACTGTGGTAACTATTCTCAGAGAAATCACATCCCTTAATCAAGTCATTAAAACTATTATCATTCTGGAAGAAAGTACAAGACAGTTACCTTTGGAAGAATATCATTCTCCAAAAATGTTACATCTGACCACAGTCTTTTTTAATTTTTTATAAACTTGTAAGTTCCCAATCATTTTTGCTAAATGCAGTACAGCTATAAATAAATATTACACATATCAATTTATCCATTAATCCATACTAAATGACTAAGTGCTAAAATATTTTCAAGGCTTTGTGCACATAACAAAAAGTATAAACTTGTGTTTAAGATCTATGGGAAAAACAAAATAAAGCCACAGGTTTTATTATATACTCTTATCTAGTAAACTGTGAACTTAAGCTTCTAACAATTGTGTAAAAAAATGTAGGACATTTAATATTACAGGAAAAATCTGTTTTGCTTTATGATACATCTAATTTTGCATTTATTAATTTAAAGGCTTTTGTGGTTAATAAATTAACAGTAATCATTGAGAAAAAATGATATCTATAGAAATTTTTTGCTTGTATGAGCTTAAGAATGTTACATAGAATCTTACAATTTAGGTAAGACTTGCAAAGATAATAACACATTTAAGTGACCTTGAATGGTGGAAATATCTTAGTACAAGACAGAAATCAGAAGGGATAGGGAATACACCAAGAGCCAACAATCTTTACATGTTAACATTGGACTTGTAGCTTATGATACAAAAATATGAGTTTAGAGCTATTTCCTAAGTGAAGAAAATTTAAAGGGAAAATATTCCCTATTCACCTAATAAAAGAATGTAGTATGACAAAAAAGTAAACTGGAGAATCCTCATGTATAGTAAAAAGAAGAAAAATGGTTAGAGGCTTGTGTTTTGACAGACTTACTGGCTTGTCATTAGATGAATTGATAATATCAAGAACACAAGAGGAGGGAGCTGTAGATAAAGAAGGTGTTAATATATTCCTTCTTGATGTGAGTGGTGGGAAAAGTGAAAGGTATACTAAGGGTAAGTTTTCTGCCATGGGAGTTAGAGGTTTAGGGACTATAAAGTGTGCTGTTTGAGAATTTCTTATCCAGAAATGGATGAGATAACTCATCTTGTGTATGTCATATTGTCTCAGAACCATGGAGATCTGAGTGATTCAGGAATAAATAAACCATGCCTTGACTTACACCTTCTGGAGGCACTGGGAATGTTCTTTTTATCCTGGCAATGAGGTCTGTGCCTAAAAGGGGTTTGGAACCCAAGTGTGCTGTTCATGAAGACTGACTTCTCCTGGGCCTTTTCCCAAGTATCAGAGGGCATCCACTGGTTCTCAAAATGAAATCCTTACTTTTTGCATGAAAAATGTAGCAGCTGTAGTAACTGACTGAGTAGTCTTACGTGTTCTGCCTACTTTGACTTCTCCCATCTCACTGAGGGACATACTATTTAGATTATAATTGAGGCCTATCTTTAGAGTTCTCATGTGAAGTTCTCATTTGTCTAAATGGCAGAATATCAAGAAGGAAATAAAGAATGCGTGAATCCCAAAGTACATTCAAAAGATTGCATAAGGCAGAATAGGAGAGAGAGAGAGAGAGAGAGAGAGAGAGAGAGAGAGAGAGAGAGAGAGAGAGAAGAAAAGAAGAAGAAGAAGAAGAAGAAGAAGAAGAAGAAGAAGAAGAAGAAGAAGAAGAAGAAGAAGAAGAAGAAGAGGAAAAGTAGGAAGAAGTAGAAGTACAAATTAGTAAGCAGGACAATGCCCCACTTCCAATCTTTGCTCTTCCCTAATGATGAAGTAGTACTGCAACATCCTGTCCTGGTTGGCTCACCAAAACTTTTGTCACTGGAGATGTGTCAAAGAGTTTTTGATATGGGAAAAATCTTCAGTTCATTACCACTATTTTTTACCATTCCTGAATGGCTCAGAGAAATGAACATTCATGAAGATAGTTTATGAACTAAAAGACTGACAGATTTTATTACCCAAGAAAGGCAATGGAGAGAGCAATAGAAGAGAGGAAACAATACCAGAAGCTAACTGAATTGCAGGAGTCAGACATGCAATCAGCTGTTCTTACACAAAGGCTCTTTTTATTAGAAAATTAGGTGGGAAATTGGGCTGAAAACCATTTTTACATGAGTGGATTATTTGTATGAGGCACCTTTTAACTTTTAGTCATGTTGAAGCTGTAATGTTGTGTCACTATTATCCATGCATGGAGATATTAGGTTTGATTTCTTCTGATTTATAAAAAGGCATTGAGAATTGTCTGTCTGTATTATTCTATATTGCATGTATTGTTTTAGTCAATAGGGCTGCTGTACTTTCAAGGATACATGAATAATATTGGATGTGTCAGAAAACCATTATATGACTTTTACTGCATCCTTAAGTTAATGGAGATTGGTATGCCTAATGAATATAGGTGCATAGTTTCTTAAAGTTTATTAGATACAATGTTTAACTTTACAATCTTAATCCCAGATTCTACCTTCCTTCAGTTTCCAGAAAAACTGTACACATTTAAGCTCTACTTGGATACTTGGATTAATTTGAGATTGGTAGAATCAACAGGAGAGGACATCAGTTTTTGAATGGACACTTGCAAAAATTCTTGGCTTCTTGATTCTCTGACAGGACAATATCAATGACAAATAAGGAGAATATAATCTTCCCTTATCATTCATGAGTTCAACTTAAAAATTTCTGCCACAAAAAAAAGTGTTTATGAATAGGATAGTTATACTCCTAAGGACACTGTCAGTATTGACCTGAGCCAAAAGAATCAAAACATAGCAACAAAAAATTAGAGCCACAGTCATCACTCATGTTTGTTTTTCAGGGACAGAAACCCTGTGCTGTGACTTAGGGTCACATGAGCATGTAATGGAATACCAGTCATTTTCCACATAAGATCTTTATTGATTCACTGTCATGGTTTGGTCTGTCTCTGAACAGATATCATTACAAACCCATTTGGTATTAACCTGATGCTACCTGTGTTCTTGGTATTATCTTAGTCTTTGTATCATTTTAAGATAAATTTATACAACCTGAGTGATGTCAAGGGTTCACAGACAAAGAGATTTAAGAGACCTACTACTCTCCTGAGTATATACCAACGGATATTCCCTGGTGAAGATGGCAGAGAAGGACATAATGAAATTGACAGTATTTCTGCTTATCACTCTGTCACTGCTGACATTAAATATATGCTATCTGTCTGCCAGGATACAATATATTCTAATGCTTGATTAGGAATGTGAGGCATGTATAACCACATATGAGCCAAACATGGGAAGAGATATGAGAATGCACAAAATACTCGACAAATTCATATTTGAAAATGTACATATTCATAAGAGTCAGTGTATCACCTTCTGATACTTGTGCATTAAGCAAGACCAACACAGGATCCCTGCTAACAAACATGGTGATATCCAAACAGGCACACATTAACCAAGCTCATGGAGCCTGAATATCAAATGGCTTACACTGCAAGTCAGCCACGTTATCACCTACCTGGTTGTTAGCAATGCTTGGTCAACAATCTTTTAGGGAATGCTCCATTCTTTCAGAGAACTGTTGAGAAATTTTACACAGATGTGTTTCAAGATATAATTTCATCTGCCAGGACATCTATTTTTTTAGTAGCACCATTGTTGACAAACCTTCCCTAAAAGTCTACCTGGAAGTAAGGATGAATTTGACATGAACACTTGAGTCTGTAGATTCCATTCATTCTGGAAGGTGCCTTAAATATTTCTATGGTTACAAGAAGGCTCTAGGTCAATCAAAATGAAAATGAAAAAGGACACAACCAGGGATGCAACAAGCATAGAATAGATAGGAATTACCTCCACCAAACAATTATAAAATCATAGTCATTTCAGTTGCTAAGGAATCTGTTTTTCTTACCTGAATACCTGTAATAAAATCTTAGTTATTAGAAGGATTGGGAGAATCATGACATTGGACTCTATAATGCTTGGATATACTAGGGTGGGATATTGGTGCTTAGCAGCCCTAACCTTGATACCAGCCATGCTCCAATTTAATTTTTTATTGGTTTAGTAGGGATATTGATCAGTCTCAGGCAATGCCATCTCAGAAATCCTTTGTGGAACACATAGTTCATATGGCCATTGTGTCATTAGAGTGTCCAACTGCATTACTTGGAGTCTTTCAGCTGTCAAAGGACAAGTGGTATAAGAGAACTCTTTCTCTCTTGAGGATATATCTGCTGATATTCCATAACCCATATCTTTTTGATAAGCCCTTTGAAAGGGCCTGGATCACTCTATGCCACTAAAATTGTTTCATTTCAAATATTACTTACTTTTTAGGAGTGTTACAATCATATGGGGCTTAGTACTGTTGTTATATCCATTTGTCAGCACATCATGTGAAGTAGCAGATAAAGTGCTATTACTCAAACTTATCTAAGATGAGAATTTGAGAATAAGAATATCTTAGTGATTGAATGTAACATTCCCTAAAATCTGTTTACTACTTAAGATCTTGCAAACACCATGGAAAAATATATGGCATTGCGATGTGAGACCCAACTTCCTCAGGTACCTGTATATTTAACATCAGATTGTCTTCACTGTTGCAGGGTAGAGCATCACTACAAAATAATTTCCAGTGCTCCAGCAACAATACTTTCAGGGTCATGTGTCTTCATGCAAGGAATGTGAAAAAGAAAACATACAAAACTGTGTTTCCAGATATAGCTCCCTTTAGGACACCCTCTCCCATCCCTTGCCTAAGGTCATTATTATGGGCCAATGAAAATCTTCCAAGATTCATGGAGTTAATAAAATTTCAGAAGCATCCATCTTTCCATACTGAAATCATGGAAAATGTTTCATCATCCTCCTGTGTTGTCAGGTCAATAACAATGGCAATGAAACAGTGTAGCATAAATTCACAAGTACTCCAAGCTTCAACTGAGAATAGTTCTATTGCAATAGAAAACATACTAAGCCATATTCACTACAATTTCCAAGTCTATAATGATTTCTTATGCCAGCATGTACAACAAAAAAAGGAGTAAGGAAATAACTCATTCTTTGATTATTAGATGATGGTAACACTTTCTATGTTGTGATTTATGAGCATGTTAGTACTTATCTAAGTAGAAGGAATTTTAGTCTTGAAGATATCTTTGAGTCACTGTGGAGACTTCACCTGCCTCTAAGAAACACCTCATTCAAAGTCAATATGGTATGTGTCTCATTTTATCTGTCTATTTGAAAATTACTAGGTCATTATATTAATTTAGGATATGTTACCACCTCCTGGATACTTGAAGAGGTCCACAGACCCAGAATTATTATATAACATTCCCTGTCTTCAAAGGAAAACTGCAAAATTTCTAGAATCAATACCAAAGTGATATCACCACCATCTGGATACTTGAAGAGGTCCATAGACCCAGACTTATAATACAACTTTTCTTGTCTTCATAGGAAACCTGCAAAAATTCTAGCATCAATACCAAAGTGATGTAAACAATGAGGTTTATTTGAATCATTCAATGACTTTATGATTCTAAAAATTAAATTGACATTGTCTCTCAGCAAGCACATGATAAAATGTGATGCTTTCTAGAAATGCTGGGAAGCTATTATTGAATGAAAAGCATGAATCTGAAAAAAGTTGGGGAAATAGAAGAGTCTCCTAATGATTTATTAAGTAGCTCTCAAAATAGGAAGGTTTAATGACTGAATGTGAAATCACCTCACCCCTGTACACTAGCCATTATAACAATCAACTTTAAAAACCATGGTGACCTAAGTTTAGGCAAAGCCTTGTCATTTACTTGGATGTTAAAGTTAATCAGTTTATCACTAAACTATTTATCATGTTACCAGTATGATCACTTACCCAATTATCAGCAAGCTTCTGTCAAGAGTCTGTTTTAGGTTTTTGAATTTTCTTGTAGGGAACACAAATAACATATGCATGAGCTCATCACAAGACACAATTTTTCTTCAAATTCTGCTGCTAAATGATTTCTGCAAAATCAGTGCTAAGGGATACCTGAGAGATACACAACTACATGGAAAAATTTGACTTAATCCGAATTCTTTGTAAATTCTATTCATTTTGTTTATGTGCCTTAAAATATCTTATTCTTACAAAAAGGTTCAGGGTCAACAAGGTGACAATGAACCAGGGCACAATAAATGACACAGCATGCATAGTGGCAAGGTAAATTTTGTCCAGAAATAGCAAGTGTGTTTGTGTGGTCACTGCAACTGATAAGAGACCTGTCATTTCTTCCTGAGTTCCAGAAAAAAAATGCTTACTGACAAGAAGATTGTGATAATCATCTTTAACTCTGAAGGTCAGATGTTCTTCGCCGTGATTTTGACTGGTAGAAGCACTGACATGGACACTAGCAATGCTCTAATTGATGACAATTTCGTCTCACTAGAACATTCTGACCAGACTCAGAAAGAGAGATCAAGAAAATTCATTGTCTCCCACCAAATTTATAAGGTCGTTTTGTCATTACTGCATCCTGCTACTTTACCAGGAGACTTTCAGAAGTCAAGGAATAAGGCATGTCAGAGAAATCTTCTCTGGAAATAATATCTGCTAATATTTCCCTATCACTGTTTCTTTAATTAACCCTATTTAAAGTTTCTGGATCACTCTTTATGGCTCTCAAATTAGAAATCTGA
The DNA here is from genome assembly GCF_047511655.1 of Castor canadensis. Classification (NCBI taxonomy): domain Eukaryota; kingdom Metazoa; phylum Chordata; class Mammalia; order Rodentia; family Castoridae; genus Castor; species Castor canadensis. The sequence continues at coordinate 44,484,137 of NC_133400.1, read as the reverse complement.
AATGCCCATTACTTGATATGAAAATTGACGATTTTCATTGCACTCTGTGTAACAGTGTGGGAAAATATGCTATTGCTTAAACATTCCTCAGATGTGCATTTTAGAAAAAGAAGATCTTAATAACTGAATGCGTTATTCTCTCAAACCTACTGTACCTGTGACAATTCAAAAGTACAAAAATAAACCATATCAAGCTAGGCAACTTTGGCTCAGGCCTGTAATCCTAGCTACTTGAAAGCCAGAGATAAGTTTAGTTTTAAACCAGCCAAGGCAAAAAACAAGACCCTATCTCTGAAGAAATACCTAACCAAAAAAGGGCTGGTTAGGCTCATGTAGTACAGCATTTACCTCGCAAGCACAAGGCCTTGAATTCAAACCCCAGTACTGCCCCCAGAAAAAACAAACAAACAAATACACAAACAAAAAGCATGCCAATACCATGTGAGACACAACTTTCTCACATACCTGGGTATCTAATATCAGACTCCCTTCTCACATGGGCAGGTTTGCATTTGTAGTAATTACCAAGGGATGGACATTAATCCTTTAAGGGTAGCTGTGTTCTCATGAAGGAAATGTGAAAGAAATATCCAAATCAGTGTTTTAGGAAATAGTTTGCTCTACCAGGACAAGTGACACCCTTCTCTTGCCCAAGGCCATTATTATGGGTCCCATAAACTCTACCTAGATTCATGGAATACTTCAGACTTAAAAGCATTTCAGAAGCATCTATTTGTCTAGACTGGAATCATGCAAAATTATTCTTTCTCCTGTGTCAGCATGTCAACACCCATGACAATGAACTGGTACAATAGAAAATCCTTAGTATTCCAAGATTCTAGATAAATTTTCTTGCCACAGAAAAGTTACCAAGACATATTCATTAAAATTGCTAAGGACTGTATGATTAGAAACAAAACAACACCCTCATTCCTTAATTAGTAGATGAAGGTAAGATGTCCTATGCTGTGATTTAAGATCACATTAGCACTCACCTATGTAGGAGAAATAGGCCTTTTGGGTATCTGTGAGTCACTGTGGCATTTGATCTTCCTCTCACAAGCACATTATGCAAAACAAAAATGCGACATGTCTCATTTTATTTGGACATTTGAAAATTCTCAAGGTTATTGTATCAATTTAGTATCTATATATACTACATGGTATTTGCTGAAATCCATGCACACAGCTTTGCAGCAGAATTTGTTTTTGCTCTTTATTAGACACCTATAAAGATTCCACTGTTTTTAGAAATGTGTTAGACCCAATGAAAAGTGTAGGAAATTCATCTGTCTCTGCAAATATGAATGTTAAGTTCACATTGTTTCTCAGGAAGCACTCCATACAATGTGATGCTTCCTCAAAATATTATGGAGCCATTAGGATATGAAAGGCAGGCATTTTTGGGAAGAATAAGTGTCTCCTAATGATTTGTTATATATAACTGAAAAGAAAAAAGTTATCTACTTACTAAATGTGGCATCACCTCATAACTGTATATTAGGGAAGACTGTAACAGGTTACCTGAAAGAAAACTTTGTGAAACCAGTTTAGGATAACCCTCCTCATCTACCTGCAAATTGAGGGTGAGATGGTCTGCACTGTGATATCACCAGTTTATTACTCACCTGGGTCTTAGTAAGCTTCCATTGTGAACTTTCTGCTGCTTTGAGTGGCCTCCAAGTAACCTTTAAAACATGTGCAAACATGTATCGGAATACAATTGTTCTTCAAGAACACAAGCATACTTATGTTCACAAAATCATCATTAAGGGACAGTTGACATCTTCTGTGACACTTGCACCATTTTGAGATTGCTGACATCATTAAGAAAGAACATCTTTTCTTGTCTGGACACCTGCAAAATACCCTGTACTTACTGGTAGGCTGTCCATAATGACAAAGAAGCACCATATAATCATGCCATCTCCAAGCATGTGCTCAAAATCAAATTTCATCCTGCTTAAAATGTTTAAAGACACAGTCAGTTTTAATATGAGCCACAAGAACCAAAATAAGGTAACAAGAATGTTTAGTATTATAAACACAACTAAGCTTGTTTTTGATGGGCAGAAGTTGGGTATAGTATTTAAGGCCCGCACCAGGATTTACCTGAATACCAACTGTGTCTCATGTCAAGAGTTTATGGTCTCATTGTTATGTTGGACGTCTTTCTGTAAAAAAACATCATTGCACAATGATTTTGTACATAACTCTTTTACCTGTGTTCACCATGATGAGCCCTAAATAGCATCAGTATAGTTCTGATTTGAAATTTTGTATTTCTGTTCAGGAGTTTAGTCAACTGAACATATGATTTATAATTTGTCTAAGTTAAAATAAAAATAGTAGTTACCGTTTTGAACTTACATATAATTTTTAAGCATATCTGTAGTATCATTTGAGCTGGACTTAATATTAAATTATGCCTGCAATACAAGAAATAGCATGTGTTTCTATTGTTTTCTATTGATTTATGAATTTAAAGGAGACATTTTATCTGGTTTTCGATAGCACAAATCTTTACTGTGAGGTGTTTTAGTAGGGGATAATTTTATTAAGGAAGAGTAATGGAACAAAGGATGATTAGCTGGAGGTTAAGTTGGAGATGATATGGTAATTGTGCAGAGGAAGCCAATGGTCAAGACTGGATGAAGTGATCTCTGAACTTGGAGTAATGAGGGTAGGTTAAATAGAGCAAGTCATTGATGTGGTAAGGGTTGTCTTTTGTTTTTGTAATTGTTACCTCCACCAGTGGTAGAGGAGGTCTTTGGGGGCTGTTTTGTTTGTGTGGTACCAGAGACTGTCCACAGGACGGGGTATGTCCTAGGCAAGCATTTAGTCACTTGCAGCAATCTCCCAAAATTTTTAAAAATTATGTTTTTGAGTTAGGTTCTCACTAACTTTGCTCATTAGGCCTCAAATTTGTGGTTCTCTTGCCTCTATGTCCAGAGTATTTGAAATTACCAGTTGTGTACAACCAAGTTTTTTAAGGGCTTTCAAAAAATCAATTTTTGTTAGAATTTAAAATTTGGATAATGGAATAGAAGAATAGTCATATTGTCTTCTAATTTTAAGAGTTTTGATGTGATGACCTAAATAATGTATAAGTATAATTTCAGATTTTTGGAAGGTTTATTTCATAGGTAAAAGTGAAAAATATGTAGTAAATTTATTTAAGAGTTTTATTTGTAGGTCAGATATTTTTATTTATAATTTATATTAGGTCATGCTGTATTGTAGATTAACTTTGGAAAATTTTTATATTTTAATTTCTGAAAATATTTTTAAAGAACTCTTAGGAGTGTTGATAAGATAATATGTCTTTTTAAAAAATTATTCACTTATTCACATGTGCATATATTGTTTGGGTCATTTCTCCTCCTCTGTCCCCCTCCCCCAGCTTCTCCCTCCCACACCCCCCCTCAGTTCCAGGCAGGTCCTGTTCTGCCTTTATCACTAATTTTGTTAAAGAAAAGACATAAGTACAATAGGGAAGATAAAGCATTCTTGCTACTTGAGTTAAGGATAGCTATACAGAAATATTCCTGGCATTGTTTTCATGTGCACATGTGTTATAACCCATGTTGATTCATCTCTTACTGATCTTTATACTGGCTACTGATCCCCTTCTCATGATAACCTCTGTTGCTTTAAGGTTTCTGTATTAGTTCCTCTGGAGTGGGACATCAAACGCTTTCATGTTTTGGGTTTTCTACCTATCCCCATATCTCCCATATGTGCGCTTCCCTTTGTCATGTGATCCAAGTCCAACCACATTGCTGCATTTGCCATATATCTAAAATCTGCATATGAGGGAGAACATACGATTTTTGGTCTTCTGAGCCTGGCCTACCTCACTCAGAATGATGTTCTTCAGTTCCATCCATTTAGCTGCAAATGATAAGATTTCATTCTTCTTCATGGCTGAGTACAATTCCATTGTGTACAAGTACCACATTTTCTTGATCCATTCATCAATAGTGGGGCAACTTAGTTGTTTCCATAACTTGGCTATTGTTAATAGTGCTGCAATGAACATGGGTGTGCAGGTGCCTCTGGAGTAACCTGTGCTGCATTCCTTTGGGTATATCCCTAGGAGTGGGATTGCTGGATAATATGACAGGTCCATGTTTAGATTTTTAGGAAGTCTCCAAATTTTTTTCCAGAATGTTTGCACCAGCTTGCATTCCCACCAGCAGTGGATTAGGGTTCTTTTTCTCCACATCCTCACCAATACATGTTGTTGGTGGTGTTTTTGATGATGGCTATTCTAATGGGGTGAGGTGGAATCTCAGTGTAGTTTTGATTTGCATTTCCTTTATGGCCAGAGATGGTGATCATTTTTTCATGTGGTTTTTGGCCATTTGAATTTCTTCTTTTGAAAAAGTTCTGTTTAGTTCAGTTGCACATTTTTTAATTGGTTCACTGATTTTAGGAGAGTTTAGTCTCTTAAGTTCACTGTATATTCTGGTTATCAGTTCTTTGTCTGATGTATAGCTGGCAAATATTTTCTCCCACTCTTTGGGTGGTCTCTTCAGTTTAGAGACTATTTCTTTTGTTGTGCAGAAGCATTTTACTTTTATGTAGTCTCATTTGTCCATTCTTTATCTTAGTTCCTGGGCTGAAGGGATTTTATTGAGGAAGTCCTTGCCTATACCTGTTAGTTCTAGAGTGTTTCCTGCTCCTTCCTGTAGTAATTTCAGAGTTTCAGGTCTGATATTTAGGTCCTTGATCCATTTTCAGTTGATACTCGTACAAGGCGATAAACATGGATCTAGTTTCTGTTTCTTGCAGATGGGTAACCACTCTTCCCAGCAACATTTGTTGAAGAAGTTGTCTTTTCTCCATTGTAGTAACATGTCATGTTTAATTTTGTTGTTTGTGTTTGAAGGAAAAGGAAGAAAGAAGAAATGATATACAAGACTTTTTCTTGTAACTTCTTTTAGCTAGATATCCAGGTCCACTGTGCTTTGACATTGGTAAATTTGTTAGAGTGTGGTGAGAACACGTCCCTTTTCCAGAAGTATGACACCATGGGCTTTTTTTGGGGGCCATTTGGAATACTGCTTTAATCAGAAGTCTAACAAAAAGGAACATTGAGACAAAGTGAAGGCTATCATGATAAACAGGAAAATAAGATCTTAAATATATAACAAATAGCATATTTTGATGTTAAAACAGAGATTTTTTAAGTATTAATTTTTAGAGGGTGATGGGTCTCTAACATTAGTTAATGTAGGGTTATAGAAATATTTTTAGTTAGATAAATCTCTTTAGAGTTAATTTGGTGATCTTGATCTCTGTGTGAAAGTTGGCAACTCATTTCTTCCAGATGAAGGAAATATACAGGAAGCTCTGCTTTTTATGATGGTAAGTAATTTTTTTTGTTGAAATTAGTCATATCCTGCTGTCTTGGCTATGGTAAAAATGATTGAATAAATACATATCTGATTAAATGGAACTTTTACTGGTTGACAGGTTTTTTCAGAATATATAAATTTAGTTAAAATTTAGGAGGAAATAGCTTTTGTGACTTTCATCATTTTTATGAAAATAAGAAATGTGAGATTAACATGATGGATGCTAAGTGTGGCCTTTATTTCAATGCTTTCTTGGTTATCACATCAGAGGTAGAGCAGGGGAGAAATTCTCATCCCATTAAATCCCCTATGTTTCTCAAATGTCTGAATTTTACAAAGAATTTTTATATATTTTTTGGTTTCATATGAGTTTAGGAGCTATAGTATGTTAGATTTTAACTAAAACTGGCTAAGTAAACAAAACTTTAAAATGAGCTTGATGCTATAGTTATTTTAATTATTTTAATATATGCAAGAAACAAATGCAGACAGAATAAAACAAGAGCCAACAATCTTTAAAGTCAACTCTGTAATTACACTTCATAATAAAATGGAATATGTTTAGAAATTTTCCCTAAATTAAGCAAATCTAAGGCAAAAATACAATCTGAAGTTACTAATAAAAGAACAGAGTGAGGCAACTCATAATTTTGTTTTTAATAAACTTCAAAATGAAAATGGAAGTAAATTTCAGAATCCTCATTTATCACAAAAAGAAGAAAGACCTTAGTGGACTGTGTTTTGACAGATCTAGAGGCTTGGTGTTAAGGGGAATTATTGCAAGAAAATGAGGGAAGAGAAGTGGAGATAAAGAAGCCATTAATATTGTAGCTTCTTGCTATCTATAGAAGTGAGAACAAAAGGGATCCTAAGGTTTGCTTTCCACTAAGGGAGTTAGATGTGTGGAATGAATAAACTTGCTGTTTGTGGATTTTTTCCTTTTCAGAAATGTGTAAGATCTTACCTAATGCACCTCAGATTGTCACTGATTTTAGGGAACTGATTGGCCAATATGTGAGGAGAAAATCCCTCTATATATACCTGTGGAATAGCCAAGATTTTTTCTTACAAACTAGGAATGAGGCATGGGCCTAAAAGGAGGTTTTCATCAAATATGTGGTTCATATGAAGGCTGATTTCTCCTGTGTATTACCTCAAGAGCTGAATGGTCTCCACTGGGAATCAGAAGGAATGGGAACACCAATTAAGGCACCATCACCATACCTGATGGGTATTTAAGGTAAGATTCTCTACACTGTAATGTATGCAGTTTGCAATTTGCCTTGTGATAACCAATGTCTCATTAATAATCATCTAAGGTTTATTGTGTTGTCATGAGTGGAATGAAAAAACATACAAAACTGTGCTTCAGATTACAGTTTTTTCTACCAGGACTCTTACCCCTTCTCTTATATGTGCCCATTAGAAAATGACACTTAAACTCACATAAAATCATGGATTATGTCAGAGCTAGCAGATTTTCAGAAGTGCCTATCATTTCTAGCCCAGGAACAAGGATAATATCTTAAGCTCTTGTTTTAGAGCTAATTTGTGAAATCTGGTCTTTGGGTGCAGAGTCAGCATTGCATCTCCTTTTCAAAAGGAAAGGCATGGAAGAATCTGATTTTCATGATTTTAAGCTTGGATTTCCATTGAAATTATTGGCAGACATCTGTTTTAGATTGGAGAAGACTTTATGAATATACAACTTTTGAAAGATTAATTTTTAAGTAATGAGGGTTTCTTCAGAATATTTAATATTTGTAAATCTTATTAAGTAAAATTTAAGAGGAAATTATTTTGTGATTTTTGTCATATGTATAAAAAAAGAAATATCCAATTAAAGTAATGGCTGTGGTTTATGTCTCTCCTTTGTAGACAATTTTGGCCATTTCATTAGAAAGGGTACGGAAAGTTCTCCCCTCCAGGAGACTCTGTGTGTTTGGTAAAAATTATTTGGATTTTGCAAAGAATTTTTAAATAATTTTTTATTTCTTCTTTGTTTAAGAGATAGAGAATGGTATATTTTAGGTCAGGTTTCCTAACGTAACAAAACTTGAAAATTATTGTTAGTTCCATAATTATCTAGGCAATGGGAGTTTGAATATACCAAGAGAAAATCACCCTTACATGCAAACCCTATAATTGCAATTTATGATACAAAAGACATATATTTAAAAGTTTTTCATAAGTTAATCAAATCTAAGGCAAAAAATGACCTAAAATTCCAAATAAAAGAATTGGTTAGGCAACTTATGTTTTTTTAGAATAGTAAGTTCTGAAAAGAAAATAGATGAAAACTCATGGTTCCTCAGGAGTAGTAAAATGGGGAAAAAAGGCATTAGCTTCCAGAGTTTTAACAGAAGTAGAGGGTTTGTTAAGTGAAGTGATCATACTTACATAAAGGGAAGTAGCAGCGGTAATAAAGCTCTTAATATTTTAGCTTCTGGTTGTCAATAATAGCAAAAGCAAAAGGAATGCTCTGGGTAGGTTTCCTCCAAGGAAAGTAGATGTTTGTTAGTAATCTTGCTCTTTGGAAATTTTCATTCAGAAATTTGTAAGATCTTGTCATGTGTCTTAGGTTGTTTTTGCCCTGTGGCAGCTGATTGGCCCTGGTATGAGAAAAACAAATTTTATGTACATCTTTTGGAAGAGATGGGATTTTTCCTTGGGTTTAGGAATGAAGAATGTGTCCAAAAGAGATTTTGAATAAAAATTGTGCTGCTTTTGAAGACTGACCTCTTATGAGCTTTACACAGAGACTCACGTGGGAATTGGAAGGAACATGGAAACACCAAGTGAAGGACCACCTATTCACCTATCAGAATGCTTAAGATCAGATTGTCTGTACTATTATGTGCAGTTTGCCATTCATTTATAACCATAGCTTCATCTACAGTCTTGTAATATTTATTGTGTTCATCTACAGTCTTGTAATATTTATTATCTTCTCATGACTGGAATAGTAAAAAACAAAAAAAAATACAAAACTGAGTTGAACAGAACAGTTTCTCTTCCCCTTCTCTTGCTTATGACCCTTATGAAATGTACCTTAAATTCTACTTAGATCCATGGATTATTTCAGAGTAATAGAATTGAGAACATCTATTATTTCTATACTGGGAACTTGGAAAATATCATATGATTTCTCTTGTGTGGACAGTTCAACAACAATGACAACGAAACAAGATACCATAACTTCTTCAACATTGAATGGTTCAGCATAAATTTGCATGCCAAAAAACCTAAAATGCAATTACATTAGATTTGCTATGGCTCCAAGGATTCTTAGCAAAGCACATGCAACAAAACTGTGTTAAAAAAAGGTTTAGGAACATTCTCATTCCTTAGCTTAGTAGATGAAAGAAAAAAGTCCTGCACTGTGATTTTGTCTCTTATCAGTGCTTAATGGTGTAGGGGAGATCTTCCTCTTGACAGTCTCTGTGACTAAATTTGGAGCATTATTTGCCTCTGAGGAAGACATCATCTGAAAACAAGTTGTTGCATGTCACACTGACACCCTTGGATATGTCCATGGTAATAGTATCAATTCATGATCCATGAACAATTGTTCCATACTTGAAAGGTCCACGTACACAGTTTTTAAAGTACTCATCTTCTTGAGAGAAAATCTATGCAAATTTTACCCTCATATTCTTTAGTAAGGATGGACACAATCAAAATTACCTGGAATTTTTCTTATGCCTCTACTTTCATGAAACTTAAATTCACATTTTCTCAGCTAGCACACAATATTGTGAGATGCATCTTTGAACTATTAGAGAGCTATGAATAGATGAGGAATGTATGCAAAAGTGGTGGGGGAGCTAGAAGTATGTTGTAATCATATCTTAAATGTGTACAAAAACAGGAAGATATCTAATAACTGAGTGTGGTCTCACTTCATACCTGTACACTAGGCAAGAAAAAAAAAGCTAAAATTAAAAAGGGGAAAGACAAAAACCAATATGGTGACACAGGTAGGCACAGCCACTTCACTTAACTGCATGTTGAAGGTGAATTTAAATTATATGCTCTGCAATATTATCAGTTTTTCACTTCCCTGGTTATTAATAAATTTCTGTCAAGTATCTTTTCTGCTTTCTTGAGTGGTCTTCTATGAAATCTAGCAAAACATGTACATACATGTCACAGGAAACAATTGTGCTTTAAGGACACCTGCAATGTTATGGCTATAATATCATTAAGGGAAAATTGAGCTGTACCTGGATGCTTGGATTAATTTGAGATTGATGGTATGAACACAAGGGACCATTATTTCTTGACTGAATACATTTTTTTAAAAAATGGTGTTTGTTTCTGGGCTGACAGGATCATTGCAATGATAAAAGCAAATTATAATGATTTCCTAAATCTCATGTATTCAAAAAATTTACGTCATTTAAAATATTTAATTCATACTCACTACACTTAGTATTCTAGTACAGAAGCCAGAACTATCAAAATGTGTGAAAGGGAGTCTTGGGGCTATAGTCATCCTTTACCTGTGTTTTTGATGTGGAGAAATTTTATGATGTCACTGCAGTAGGTACCTGAATACCAGTCATGTTCCATGTAAGGATTTTATTAGCTCCTTGTCATTCTTGTCCTCTCTCTGTAAGAGATATTGCAAACCAGTTTGATAAACACCTTAAGCTTCCTGTATTCTTTATGATATACTTGGTCAAATTCTCATTTTAAGATACAGTTATATGACAAGGATAATTTCAGGTCTCTATAAACAATAATTCTTAAGAGACTTGTTAATCTACAGAAAAAAAATGCCCAAAGATATTCTTTGGTCAAGATTGCAGAAGTGGACATTATGAGCATTGTGTTTATCCCTTCTTATGTCTCTATCTGGAAGCATTAAACATACACTAACTATCTGCTAAGATACAAGAAAATCTATTTCTTGGTTGGGAATATGAGACATATATTCATGTATTTATTGCATGTAGACCCCAAACAGGTGAAAATGTAACTATGTCAAAACTTTCTTCTAACATATATCTGAAAATAAAGCAAGAATTCATGAGTGAATGTGGCACTGTCAGATACCTGTAGAGTAGGCAAGTCCTACACAGAATTCCTGCAAAAAAAAACTTGACAGCAACGAGATACACACACCCCACTCGACCTCATGAATTTTTAGCATCAGATTTTCTGCTCTGCACTTAGCCCTCTTAATCACCTACATAGTTGTTAGCAATGCTCAGTAAGCAATCTTTCTGTAAATGCTCCAATCCCCTTCAGAAAACCTTGCAGAAAACCTACACAGTTGTGTATCAAGACACAATATGCTCCACCAGGACATATTCCTGCCTTCCATGGCCCTGAACTGTTATTATAGGCCACATAAGCCTACAAAAATTAATGGATTGTTTTTGATTTTAGAGAATTTCAGGAATTCCATTAAGTCTAGTCTGGAACTATGAAAAACTATTTATCTTTCTCCTGTGTTAACATGTAATAAAAAATGACAATAAACTTGAATATCATAAATCCTTCTGACTTCCAAAGTTAAACATAAATTTTCTCAGTATGTGAATTTCCAACCCATATTCATTAAAATTATTAAGAACTCCATGATTCCTTCCCCTAATTCTGCTAACACTCCTCTAGCTTCCTTCTCTCTGTCTTTCTCTCCTCCCTCCCTCCCTCCCCTCTTCTTTCTCTCTACCCCTCCACACCCTATCACTTACTGGGCTATTTTTCTTCTTCTGTACACCATCACTCAGGCAGTCATTAAAACTGGCTGAATTTCCTCCTTGGCAACACAGAGGATGACTGCTTCCAGAAATGTGTTCTTTAGGCCATAAGGATGCCTCATAGGTGTAAACATAGGTATCCTTCTGGCCAAAAGAAGAAGAGAAGCTGATCTGGGAGATAAATTGTAGGAACTGAGGGAATATTTACAATTTCTGGGCCAATAAGAAGTCAATTGTAAAGGTTTATAGTTGGATAAATCGTCCAATTTCATGTTGATTACCTGCATAGTTCAGTTTCCTGTGGGGGCTGGAAAGTGGCAGTAAGAATTCTTCATGGACCATTTTAGATCTTCAGTAGGCAACTTGGGAATAAGTTCAGTTTCCCAAATTTCTCTACACCATCTCCTCTGGGAATGAGCTTTCCTTGACCCCTATAATCTCTTTTCAAAGTCTAGGAGTGTCTTATTGGGAGAGTCCATTTTATTTGTAGCCAGTGTTCCTCATCATATGAAGAACCAATAACAATAGCCAAGTTATGGAATAGACTAGGTGCCCAACAACAGTTGAATGGATAAAAATTTATGGGGTACATAGACAATGGAATATTACTCAGCAACAAAGAAAAATGAAATTGTCACTTGCATGAAAATAGATGGCACTGGAGATCATCATGTTAAGTAAAATAAACCAGACCCAGAACGACAGAGTTTGCACATTTTATCTCATATGTGGATTATAGAACTAAAATCAAACAAAAAGACAAGAATGTACAAGGGGGACTACTGGGAAGGGACCAGCTGGAGGGAGAAGGGGAATGAGAAAGTGATGGAGTAAAAATGATTGAAGAACATTGTAAACATGGATGAAATGCTATAATGAAATACATTATTTTGTAAAATAAGGCTGGATGCCAATGGTTCATGCCTGTAATCCTAGCTACTCAGGAGGCAGAGATCAGGAGGATTGTGGTTCCAAACCAGACTGGGCAAATAATTTGAAAAAACTCTTCACAAAAACAGGGCTGGTGGAATGGATAAATTTGAAAGCTCTGAGTTCAAGCCCCAGTACTGCAAATAAATAAATAAATAAATAAATTTAAAAAAAAAAAACCTCCATGGTTTCTTTCTTTTTTTGGTGGGACTGATGTTTAAACTAAGGGATTCCCACCTGCAAAGCAGGCACTCTATTGCTTGAGTTATTCCTCCAGTCCTAAAGTAGAAATTCTTTCTCTGTCTCTCTTTTTTATTGTTGTTGCTGTTGTTTTTGTACTCAGGCTTAAACTCAGGGCCTCAAACTTACTAGGCAAGCACTCTACCACTTGAGCCAATCCACAGCCTATTTTTTGTGTTGGGTATTTTTTTTAACATTAATGGAGTTTGAACGCAGGGCCTACACCTTGGGCGGAACCTGTTTTGTTCTCTTATTCTCTGATTTTATTGAAGAAAAATCATAAAAGATAGTGAGAAAAACATGGTGTTCTTGCTACTTTGAGATAAGGATAGTCATACAAAGAGATTCTTTGTGTTGTATCCATGCATATGTGTATTACAACACAAACTGGTTCATCTCTACCAGACCTCTCCAAGAGGATAATTGATTATATCTGTTGAAAATGGACGTTGTTTAATTATGATTTAACACTACTAAGTTAATAGTATTTGTAAGGTATGTACTGATTTTGTGTCTATGGAAATATGATAATATATTTTCCTACCCACTCTACAGTTATGCAGGGCCATAGTTTGTTGTCACATAACCACATTTTGTTATTACCTTTTCAGTGAGGTTTTTAAAGTAAGTTTTTTGAAATTTAATTAGGAGAATGCCAATTTATATTTTTATATATTTTGTTTTAATGATTCAGTCAGAATCATTTATATCATGGAATTTTAAATTTATTATATCTGTGTTTTCATTGCTTTTAATATAAAGTGATCTTCTGAATTAGTTGGAGTGCATTGTGAATTAGCTAAAAATAATAGTCATTTCAAAGTTGATGATATTTTGTAAGTATTCATGATTGGCAATTTTTATCTTATGTAATTACAGAAATTTTGAAGCTTTTTTGACTGAGGTTTTAATTTTCATACTCATTTGAGATCATATTGTTGATTTTTATTAGTCTACATTAATAGTATAAATGGGTTTCATTTTAACAATTCCATGGTTACATACACTGCAATTTGAACAGGTTTATCCCCTCCATTACATGCCCTCACAGCCCCCTTTCTCCTGTCCCCTTTTTCCAAACACTCTTTGGTTGTCTTCATTGTGCTGCCTTCATCTTTTTGTGTAAACTACTTCAAGGCTCTTCACCCACTGGTACACTCTCCCCCCTCCACCCTCCCAATGGTTCCTCTTGACAGTTTATCTTTTACACTCATATTCCATTATTATAATTATCCTCATGGTCCTAGATAATAAGTATGACATACAGCATGTGATATTTGGCTTTTTGAGCTTGGCTTACTTTGTTCAACATGAGGATCTACAATTCCACCCATTTTTTCCTGCAAATAACATAATTTCACTCATCATCTTTGTTGAATAATATTCTATTGTGTATATATCCCAATTTGTTATGAATTCATTCATAAAAACTATTGGCCACAGCAGCTGATTCCACAGGTTTGCTGTTGTAAATAGTGTTGCCATGAACATGGGTTTACAAGTGTTGCTCTGGTATGCTGATTTACACTTCTTTGGATCTATGCCCAAGAGTAGTATACTAGAGTCATTTGATAGAGCTATTTTCAGTTATTTCTTTCATTTTTGATGAGCCACTGTACTGATTTCCATATCTTTGGCACATGTTTGCATTCCTCAAATGAGGTTTTCCCTCATTTCTGGAAGCATTTGTTTTTCTTTATTTATTTAATGATTACCATTCTGACTGTAGTGAGTTGGAATCTCAATCTAGTAGTTATCACATTTCGTATATGGCTAAAAATGTTGAAATCTTTTTTCATCTATTTATTAGCCATTAGAACATTTGAGATATATCTGGTCAATTCAATTGCCTATTTGTTTATTGGGTTTTAGTCCTGGAATTCCTAGCCAGAGCAATTAGGCAACAGGAAGAAATAAAAGAAATGCAAATAGGTAAAGAAACTGTTTAAATATCCCCATTTGCAGATGACATGTTCCTATATCTTAAAGACCCAAAAAACTACCCAAAATCTCCTAGACACCATAATCAGATACAGCAAGATGGAAGAATACAAAATCAACTTACAAAAACCATTAGCTTTTCTATACACCAACAATGAACAAATTGAGAAAGAATGTATGAAAATAATTCCATTAACAATAGCCTCAAAAAATATCAGATACTTAGGAGTAAACTTAACAAAGGATGTGAATGACCTCTACAAGGAGAGCTACAAACACCTAAAGAAAGAGATTGAGGAAGAGTACAGAAGGTGGAGTAATCTCTCATGCTCATGGATTGGTAGAATCAACCTAGTAAAAATGGCTATACTACCAAAAGCAATCTACATGTTTAATGTAGTTCTCATCAAAATCCCAATGACATTCATCACAGAGATTGAAAATCTACCCCAAAGTTCATTTGGAAACAAAGAGAGTGCAAATAGCCAATGTGAAAAGAGCAACGTTGGAGGTATCACAATACCTGACTTCAAACTATATTACAAAGCAATAGCAATAAAAACAGCATGGTACTGGCACAAAAACAGATATGAAGATCAGTGGAGTAGAATAGAGGACCAAGATATGAATCCACACAGCTATGTCCACAATATTTTTGACAAAGATGCAAAAAATGTTTGATGGAGAAAAGATGTCCTCTTAAATAAATCTTGCTGGAAAAAGTGGTTATCTGCTTGCAGAAAACTGAAATTACATCCATGTTTTTCACCCTGTACTAGTAGCAAATCAAAATAAATCAAGGACCATAATATCAGAACCAAAAGTCTGAAGTTAGTACAGGAAAGAGCATGAAACACTCTGGAAGCAATAGGTATAGGCAGGGACTTCCTCAATAGAACCCCAATAGCTCAGCAACTAAGAGAAAGGATGGGCAAGTGGGACTACATGAAATTAAAAATTTCTGCACAACAAAAAAAATTGTCTCTAAACTGAAGAGACTACCCGCAGAGTGGGAGAAAATGTTTGCCAGCTATAAATCAGACAAAGGACTGATAACCAGGGAATTCAAAACACTGAACTCCCCCCAAATCAATCAACCAATAAAGAAATGGGAAACTGAATTAAAGAGAATTTTTTGTAAGGAAGAAATTCAAATGGCCAAAGAACACATGAAAAAATGTTCACCATTTTTTGAAATGCAGATCAAAGCCACACTAAGATTCCACCTCATCGTCACAAATGTTGGTGACGATTTTGGAAAAAAGGAACCCTCATACACAGCTGGTGGATAAGCAAGCTAGTACAACCACTCGGGGAAACAATGTGGAGGCTTCTTAATAATCTAAACATAGATCTACCATATAATCCTGCAATCCCACTCATAGGGATATACCCAAAGGAATGTGACTCAGGTTACTCCACAGTCACATGCACATCCATGTTTATTGCAGCACTATTCACAATAGCCAAGTTATGGAAACAACAAAACAAACCAAACCAACTATTGACGAATGGATTAAGAAGATGTGGTATTTATAAATAATGGAATTTTACTCAGCCATGAAAAGAAGGAAATCTTATCATTCGCAAGTAAATCGATGGAACTGAAGAACATCATCTTAACCAAAGTTAGCCAGGCTCAAAAAACCACAAATTTTATATTCTCCCTCATATGTGGACTTTAGATCTAAAACAAGTGCAGTAATATTATTAGACTTGAGTCACACAAGGAGGAATAGGGGAAGGTAGGAAACCCAAAATTTGAAAGTATTTGATGTCCTCACTGAAAAAGAGCTAATATAGTAACCTGAAAATGACAGAGGTTAATATGGGAAGGTGGCCAGGAAGTAGTGAAGAGATCTGGTAGAGATAAATCAATTTGGGGTGTAATACACTTGTGCATGGAAGCAATGCCAGGAATCTATCTTTATAGCTATCTTTATCCCAATTAGCAAAACACTATGTGTTTCTTATCATGGCTTATGTCTACTCTTCAAAAAATTGGAGAGATGGGCATAACAGGTTCTTCCTGGAAGTGAGTGTGGTAGGGAAGAGAAGGAGGATGCAAGGGGGAGGAGGAGAAGTGGTCCAAACAATCTATGCACATATGAACAAACGAATATAGGGAAAAAAAACAAAAGGAGGAATTACTAATTTTGAATTCAAGGCTCATGTCTCACTACTTTGACTACTCATGCAGGCTATTTTTTAAAGCATTTATCATTTCATAGCATTAGGGTTGATGTTAATATATACTTTAAGGTCTTTGTTAGTTGGTGAAGGATCAAAGTAAGATTTCTATTCTTTAAATAGGCAACATAAAATTTTTTTATAATTAATGATCTTTTCTCTTCATTGTTTTCTGCTTATATTTGGGAAGATGATTATGTAACTTCTTAAGCTGAAATTGGTAACTTTTAATGGAGAATTTCAATTTCAGCCAGTCTTGGACTCCATAATTCTTTTTAGTTTTTTTCTGGCTCATTTACCTAGAATAACATCAGCATTGTCCTGAGTCAAATTTTCTGTTTCTTTTCAAGAACATATTTAGCTGAAAACGTGATTTCTGTCTAAGTTATCTCTCTTGATTAGATTATAAGTACTAGTTAAAGCTTTAATATTTTTAGTGTCTTTGGAGTTTGATTTAACCTGGTTTTGTACTGTGATTTATCTGTTATTGTTGAAGTTGTATATAATTGAATTTATACGTGGTTTTTTAGGTGACGCATTTTATTTGGTTTTGGAGGATATGAAGCTATACTGTGGGTTGTTTCATTTGGAAATAACTTTATAAAGAAGGGTAACAAAACTGAGTTTGATAAGCCATGGATTGTGGATGACCTGAGAGTTTGAGGGGTAGAGTCCTATGGCCAGAAAATCGATGAAGTTTTCAGAGATTCTTGAATGGTGAGGATGATTGAACATGGGGTTTTTTACATGTAGGCAAGCATTCTACCACTTGAGCCACTTTACCAACTCGTTTTGAATTTTATTGTGCTTTTAGTTAGGGTTCATTTAATTTCTATGAGTTAGCCTCAAATTCGCTATTCTCTTATATCTACCTAGTTGGAATTAAAGCTGTGTATCACCAAGCTTGGCTTTATAAAGGCTCTCAAAAAATCAACTTTTTGGATATGAAAATGTGGATGCTGGGAGCAGGAGGTTTGGCTGAAGTGGTAGAACATCTTATCTGCAAGTGGGAAGTCCTCAGTTCAAACCCTGGCATAACAAAATAAAATATGGATGTTGGGGAGTAATGAACTTTAAATATTATTTTTTGATTTTAATGTCAAAAATATGGATATGTTCATTTCAATCATTTTTTTGTTTTTTTATGAAATAGGCATAAATAAAAAATATTAAATATTAGGTTTTCATTCCGAGGTCAGGTATTTTTACTTTTTAATTCATACTAAGAGCATTTGTATTATAGCAGCAGATTTATTTTATAGAAAATTTGTACCTTAATTTCTTAGTATACATTTTAATAGAGAATTCTGAGGAATGCTAATGGGTTCACACATCTTGCTTACATTTGTTGCTTGCATTTGGTGGAAAGGAAGAATGAAGAAAGAAAAAAATAGATTTTTTTTATTAGAACTCTCATTTGATTAGGTGTCTGAGACCTTCTGTTGCTGTTGTTCTTCCTTTGCTTGACTGTTTTGTTTTGAGGACTTTTTGAATTTATATTCAATCAGATATCTAACAATAAGGCATGATAAGAAAATAGTGGGTGCTAAATATGGTGAAAAAGGAAGAGGATTTGAAATTGAAATTTCAGTGGCCACATTCAATATGAAAACAGATTTTGTAAGAATTTATTTTTATAGTGTGTTTGGTCTTTAATAACCTGCATAAGATTATAGAAATATTTTTAATTGGACAAACATTTTTATAATTAATTTATTGAACCTTTACCTTTGAATGCAGAGTTAGCATTGCATTTACTTCTCCATATAAAGGAAAGGATCAGGGAGAGTGTGCTTTTTATGTTCAACTGTATTTTGTATTTTTGAAACTATTGGTAGTCAGCTGTCTAGCCTTTCATGAAGAGGATGGAATAAATGTATAACCCTTGAAAGGTTAATTTGTATGCAGTGAGGTGTTATGGCAAAATATTTATTTGTTTGGTAAAATTCAAATGAATAGCATTTGAAAATTTTCATTAGGTCCCTGGCAGCTTTTTAATTCTGCTGTTGTTGTAATACTTTGATGCTATTTATTATCTAAGCATGAAGGCATTGTGTCCGGGGCAATCTTACCAGTGAAAGGGTTTTTGGCATGCCTGTCTATATTTTGGAACTTTTATGTGCATATTTCGGCTTACAGTTATTGTTACACTAGACATCCTCTTAGCATACTATTAAATAGGGTCAAGACCAGAGGAATTTTTTGTTGTTTACTATGTATTTAACTTAATGAGGTGTGTGCTGAAGAGAATGCATCCAATGCCTTCTTTAAAGATTCCTTAGTACAATTTTATATGATTTACTCCCAAATCCTTATTCTGGCTTTCATTGGTTCAATATTCCCTATCAATATTAGCCTCCCTTATTATTATCCTGAAATCAATGTAGTTCCTTAATCTTAAGGAGCCCTAATGGGTCAATTTTTCTGTTTGATGAGGCTTTTCAGTTGAAAAGGTGCATCAGAGATGCCTAAAATCGTATGAAATAATGCATGCTATTTGGTGGAGAGGTGACATGGACAAGTTAGTCACTGATATCTCAGAATAGTATGATACCAGGAATATAGCATGTTTTTGTATTCCAAAAGATGTTATGTAATATACTAGTGAAGGTAATAAAACATAAAGACTAGCAGAATTTTAGAGATATGAAAATTAAAACAATTATTGCAATTATTTTAACCAGGAGACCCCAGTAAACCATGAGCTTACAGGTCACTAATGCAGACTGTACAATTATACATAACACTGTTTCTGGTTGTGAACCTCATTCAGGACTAAGGTGACATTGAGATATTTGTAATTTAAACATTGCAGCTAAGTTCCATGACAGTATTAGTGTCCCCCTAGGCACATTAAGAATGTTTAGGGATATTTTAGTTTGAAGAACATTGGATTTTCTTATTTTTATTTTAAGAGAAACATGTCTTGAACTGAGTTATAGAAAGAATTTTGAGTAAAGTTGCTGAGTGATTTTGTTATTTTATATTTTTAATGCTATTGAAGTGATAAAAATAGAGTCTACTTGATCATACCTACTGTTTATTCATGACTCAGTACTGGTAAGTTAGTAGGCTTGGTAAGGTCTTTATCATTTTTCTGGATAGGGTAATCTGATTGTACATTTTCTTATTCAACCTAGGGTTAGGCAGAGCTATGGTCTATTGTCATATAACTATCACACTTCATTATGAGCTTTTTTACTGGAGTATTTGATGTAATTTCTTTGTATTTTATTAGATACATACTAATTAGTGTATTAGTAGTAAAATGATTTTATAATTAGTAGAAGAATTATGCATTTAGTGGCAATTTTATTATGTATATTGTCTTACTGTTTTAAATAAAAGTGTCTTTCAGTAAGTTGGACTAAAATGTGAATTAAGTAGAGAAAATAGTCTTTCTAAAATTACAGTTGTTTTTAAGGTTTTATGATTGTTAATTTACATCTTAGGTGATTGTGGAAATTTTAAAGTCTTTTTTGAGAGCACACATTTTGAAGCATGGTTAATAGTTGTTTTGGTTCTGAATCCTTTTGTATGTTTAGGGTGTTGTATAATGTTGTTAACAGGCCATTTGTAAAGTTGCATTAGCTGTAGTTTCATTAGTTATGTTCATTAATAATTTAAATATTATTATTTTAATATATTGCATGGCTATAAGTTAGAAAATTATTCACCTAATGGGTCAGAATTTTGACCTAGAGTTATAGCTTTAGATTTTATCCATAGTATATTTTTTAAATGGAGATGATTTTTATGCAAATGAGGTAAAATAGTGTCTGGATTTGTTTATTCAAAATAAGCAAAAATTTTGAACTTTGCACTAGAGGAACACAGAAATCTCTATTTTTAAAAATAATACTGTGAAAACAAGAAACACATGTAAGTATTTTAGTAAAAAATATTATAAGGTTTAAGGGCAATGTGCTGAATTGGAGCCATAGTTTTTTTCTAAGATATGCATAAATTCTTTTTGCTATTTTTGGATAATAGGTGAAGTTAGAAGGGTATTGGCAAGGCTCCATTAATTTACATTATTTCAATTTAGTAATTGAAGGTTGTGGTTCTGATTTCAATTTGAAGTTAACAAGATACTGGTTTTCATGAAGATAATGAGGGGAGCTGTAAAAGTGAGTGACAATAGGCTGAGAGGTTACTCCTCTGTAGGGTAACTTTGAAGTATTCAAAACATTTGTGTCTAATATTGGAGTTGGCCATTTGGTTAGATTTTAGTGAGCAGTTAATATTTTTAGACCTTTAGATAAGGAATGGAGTGAATTCTCTCTTTGTTTTTGCAAAAAAGTGATCATAGGAATTTAGTTATGGCAGAATGTTACACCCCAATACTTAAATGAATTTTATCATGATGTTTATTACATTTAGAAAGATCAGAGACTTTAAAAATAATTTGAAAGATGACTCTTAATAGCTCAATGTGGGGAAACCTTGAGCATCTTCAGCCTTTAAGATCTTCCATCTCTGGGGTTAAATGGATGACCAATTGTCTCTCCATAGAAAAAGACATTGATTTTTTTTGTTCTGTCTTTTTCATGACACAGTCAGTATGCCCTTCATTTATGTAATGCATTTGATGCAATTAGACTTTCAGTGTTTCAGCTTTTTTATATTTATAATATTTTGGAAGTGATTAGTCAATTTATTCTTGGACTTTTTATTTGGTCTTTTTAAATGAGTGCTTAACCTTTGTTAAAATGCCAAGGCAAAACCCAATTAATGATCAGAATGAAGGTCAGGAATGTAATACAAGTCATGTTAAGGAGAGGGTACTAAAGGGAGTGGGAAGGTAAATGAAGAGAATAAAGGAGGGTGAACATGGTTAATATACTTCTATACTATACATGTATGTATATGGAACATTAAAGCTTGCCAACACCATTTTTAAGAAGGGAGAGGGGAAGAGGAAAAATAATGTAGGGAATGAAACAAAATAGGGTACCTTTTATGCATTTATGGAAATCTCAGAACAAAGCCCTCCATACAATTAATATATATTAATAAAAAAGTTTTTTTTAAAAAAGAAAAGAGGCTTCACACATCACAAAACTAACTTGCACTTTGCCTCTCCCTTGTGAGGACCCAGCATGACTGCCTTCACCAATGGTGAAAACTTGATCCTCTACTTCCTAGCTTTACAACTGAGTAAATGTAAGTTTTGGTTTTTTATAAATTACCAGCATATGGTATTTTGTTACAATAGTACATACAGCCAAGGGAATCTCACATGTTTCAATGCCCACAGCAACTAATATGAAAAGTAGAATTATGCGTTCATAAACTTTGCTTGTAAATCAAGATATAGTCCTAAAATGTTAAATAACACACAAGGAAGCAAGAACAAAGAGACAGGATAATTGGGATCAGAGATTGGTTCCAGAAGAAAATAATAAAACATCAGATTTAAGTTAAAACTGAAAATAAAGAAAATACCAAGTGCTGCACCAAATGCTGCTTAGGACAGAAGGAAATACTGGCTTACAAATCACACATGTCTAGTGGGAATATAAATTGGTAATGAGAACATGGAAAGAAGTTTGGTCATTACTTATAAAACAAAAATTGCTATTGTAAGCTGACCCAGCAATCACAAATTTATAGATTTTTCACATCAAAAATGCTTCTTGACAGCAACTTTATCTAAATAGAAAAAACTGGGAATATGTGTCTGTCTATTGGCTAAACAAACTTTATGACATCCATACCAGTGAATCTTGTTGAACAACAAAAGGGACTTGATGCACCTAACAAGTTAGAAAATTACAGGAAATTACACAGAGCCAAAAAGTCAGTGTCAGACATTTTCACACTATGTAACTCCATTTACATAATAATTCTGAAATGAGAAACTGTGGGATAGCTACAGCATCTTTGGTGTTACTGAATGTGACTCAGAATTACTTGGCATAGTTCAGTTTGTTGGTTGTGGTGGTAAAACAGAAATTACACAAGTGATAACACTATTTTCCTTCCCATGAACACATACTTACAACACACCACACACACACAATGGAACTGGGGAGAGGATTGTAGCAATGTCAATATCCTTTTTTGTCACATTATGCCATCATTCTATAACATATTACCACAAGGAAATTTTCATATATCTTTCTACAGTTTCTTATAGCTACAAATCTACATTTGTACCAATTAAATATGAAGTTAAAATAAAATTATTCTGTTCTTCTGATGGAGTTTGTAAGTACTCATATTTCTAGAAGCCACCATGATCTTCAAGCTGATTAAGATGCTACAAGAAATGAGGAAAGGCATTGAGTAAGAATTTTCCAATTCAACTGTTTATTTTGTTGCCTCTTGTGAAATTGGAATGATATAATGCCAAGACTGAGGATTTTGTTGATGCTATTGTACTTTGGTTTTTTAGACAAGACCTTACTATATAACCCAATCTGTCCTCAAACCCACCATCCCCTGCCCCTGCCTCCTAGGATAAGAAACACATGCTACCATGCCGAGGTGGGATTTTTAATCAAATGTGCATTACTTCTAAGGTGAGAAAGAACTTGACTGGGGATTCAAGGCCCAAATGACACCAGATACATATAATGATGTAAACTAATCACATCTTTCCTTAAATGAGGTTAAGAAAAAAAAATAACGAGTGATACTGCAATTCCTCTACTTTCTCCTCCAAGAAAGAGTGTTAAACATTTTGTCTCTAAACTTTCTCTGAAATAATTATAGTAGAGTGAGAATGAAAACTTCATGTGTCATGTGCTGGATTTCCTATTGCTATAGCAATGCTCCCCATGCAGTGAACACTTCAATTTAGATTTGTTCAGTACAAAAATGAATGATTAAAAGGGTAAAGGATGGGGGAAGATCTTCTGAGTGTACAATATACTAAGAAAGTCCAGAAAGAATATCAGCAATAGGACCAAGAGCAGGGTTCTGAAATGCCTTAGAATGTTTGGGCCACACTCTTGCCACAGTGCCTAGCTCCTCTCATATAAGTAAGATTATATTGATAGAGGAGCTTCAAGAATCTAGAAAAAAATTCATTCATTGATCACAAATCCAGTGAAAAAGAATATAGTTCCAAAATTGAGCAATTAGCTCAGTCTGCCATCTGGAAAAGAAGCCTGCAGGCTGAGCCTCAGCATCTCTGTTTCCTGCAGTCTTCATAGAGCTTCTTGCTTCTTGTTAATGGCCCAAATATCAAGGAAGAAAACTATCTGTACATAAAAACCCAGGCAAGAAAAATGACATTCCTGCAGTCTTCATAGAGCTTCTTGCTTCTTGTTAATGGCCCAAATATCAAGGAAGAAAACTATCTGTACATAAAAACCCAGGCAAGAAAAATGACATTATTAAGAGTTGCAGTGGTTCCTTTTAGCCTCATACATTATAGAATTGGAATTGAAAAAGTTTTTTAAAATCAGAGTTTTCTTCAAAGCCCCCAAAAAAGCCTTCTCTCTTATGTCAAAAAACCAGGAATTGGGAAGCCTAAGTTAGAAAATGTTTAGATACTAGTCACTCTCTTTCACCCAAACACCATAGAAAAACTTTGTCCCTATTCACTCCAGTAATAATAAGTTGACTCTTCTATTCTGCTGGTGTCTAATTGAAAGACTTTAATCATGATTCCATGTTAAAATGACATTCTGGTGTCTATGGAAGACTCATGGAAAAGAGTAACAAGGCCCTTCTACCTCCTGATCAGGATAGTGGGAGGGAAGGACCAGTGGATTGTAAGAACTCTCTTAACTAGGTAATAAGAAGAGAACCTCCACGCTGAGTGTCCATGAGGCCAGATGGAAAGAATGGACCTACATCCACCTACAGTAACAAGGTAGAATGCTCCCTTTCTAGCTAGAGAATACCAGCTTAATGAATACTTTAAATAAGAATCATACACTTTTCATTATACTCAAAATCTAAGTTTCAGTTGAAAGTCACCTATCATATTAAGAACCAGGAGAATTTCAAAGTAAAGGAAATGCAATCAACACTGAGATGATAGAAGTGTTAGAATTACCTGTAAAGATATAAAGAATCATCATGTAAATTAATTAATTAACAATTGCAAACTCAATTGAAATATTTAAAAAATAAAGGCCCAGTAAAGGAGCAAAGACTTTCAGGGAAAACACAAGATAAAATGGAGGGACAAATTGAAATTTCCGAACTAAAATCTATATCAACTAGCATTAGGTCATTGCATAGGATAAACATGAAATGGAAACAAAAATAGTGTGTTGGTGAACTTGAAGAGAGAATGATAGAAAATTC
Organism: Castor canadensis; assembly: GCF_047511655.1. Classification (NCBI taxonomy): domain Eukaryota; kingdom Metazoa; phylum Chordata; class Mammalia; order Rodentia; family Castoridae; genus Castor; species Castor canadensis. The sequence goes on along the minus strand of NC_133400.1, from coordinate 44,459,494 downwards.
TGAATATGAGCAAGAAAACGAAAATGGATGGAAAAAAAAACTCAGTAGCCTGTGGAAAACAACAGAAGTTCTCACATTCAAATCATTAGAGTCTAAATCATACAGGGGATGGAACTGAAAATTATCAAAGAAATAACAGCTGAAAGTTCCCAGATTTTACAAAGAACACAAACAATTGTATTCAGGAAGCTGAACAAGTCCTGAACAAGATTCTCAGACAAATCCACACCAATACACTTCAAGTAATAAAAACAAAGCAGTTTGAAAACAGCTGAAAGAACAAAAGTCAAACTAATAAAGAATAAATAATCCTGATACAGCAGATTTCTCATCACAAACTATGGAGATCAAAGAACCTCTCACCCAGACTTCTACATAGAGAAAATGTTTCAGTTTTGCTTTGGGTTTGGGTTTTGGTTTTCAAGAATGTAGGGGAAATGAAGATATTTCTAATGAGTACTTGTTCTGGAAATATTGCCAGATAAGAAACCAAGAGACATTCAGAGAAGTGGAGAACTCAGATTTTATTTTATGCCAGTGGTCCCAGATGAGTTCATACTCATCATCTGGACCCTGAGTAAAGAATTCACAGGATACTTAAAGGGAAGTGCAGGGCATCAGGTTACAAGGAATGTATTGGGGTTAATAGGTGAGCTAGTGGTGAGTTAGAGACCTAAAGTTGTTTAGATAAGATCAGCAAGGGAAATCTGCTTTGGAAAGTTTATTTATAGGAGGAGATAAAGGAAGGCAGGAATGGGCAATTATCTCTACATGATGTCCTTTGTCTTGGCCCTGAACTTTCTATTATTGCTTTAATTGGCAATTTCTCATGTCCTACAGAATTGTTCATTTCCTCCTCTCAATGCTTTTCCTCCTTGTGGATTAGCATTAACACTAAATTTCAGGAATTCCATATGGTTCCTCCTGTCCCAAAGGGCTATATTGCATTACCAAGAGCTGTAACTTTATTGCCTCCATTCATGAGCTAATAACGGGAGTTATCGTGTTAAGAATGCAAGGACCAAATACCAGTGGCAGTAGGAGAATGAGAAGAGGGCCAGACAAGGGGAGTAGTCACAAGACCCAATCCCAGATGCTGCTTCAGCTGTTGTAGAAATTTGCTACTTCCTGCCTCCTATGTGCTACTTGCTCCTATGTGCAATTGCTGGGCCATATCTTTGACTATTCCCAACTGATTCACAAAATCCAACATTATTCACTTAGGAAAAGGCAATGCCCTCCCTTTTTGGCAGTGAGTATGTCCAGCCTTCTCCAATTGTGGAGGACCACTGATGGTAGGGAGCCCAGCTGGTCCTGCATAGTCACTATGAATCTAGCCACTTGTTCTATGTCATTTGTTAGGTCTGTAGATAATTGATTATAGTAGAAGGCTAATGAGGCAATTCTTCTTATGCCTGTTCCTATCTAAACAATTATCCTTAATTCAATTAATAAAGGTATGAATCAGACAGCTATCTTTGATTGTGTGTGGGCCATTAAAGGTAAAGGGAGGGTCTGATTGTTAGGCAGTATGTTTACCTGGGGGTGAGGAATGCTAATGTGCAAATGCCCTTCCAGTTACCTGGCAAGCACTGATAAGCAAGGGTCCTGCAAACAAAGAATGTTCCTGGGCTGCTGCACCATGGTCTGTCAACTGTGCATCTAATGGTGGTAGCTGTACAGTTTTGGATCTGGGCACACTGGCTACTAGTCAGTTCCAACAATGGATAATATCCTCTTGAATTATAAGTTCAATTAGGTGCCTTCTGAGAGGCACCTCTGATTGAAGAGACCACCAATGGTGGGTTCATAAGATTAAGGAGGCGGTGAGTTGCATTTAACAAGTTGTAGAGTTGGGGTTCCAAGTTAAGATTCCCTGTCTCAGAAGGAAGCTTTAGTGGGGGTTGTGGTGGTGGCAGATCAATGTCTTTTATAAGCTCATATCCACCTATGTAATCACCTCTGGATGGCCTCTCTAGATCTGTGGCTCTCCCTTTAGTAAACTGATATCGGGATGGGGAGGGCAGATAGGCTGCCCAGACATAATGAAGTTTATTTCACCACTATCATTTCATCATTCCATGCCTTTAAGGGGTCTCCATCTTTCTGCCAACAAACCATATACCCTATAGTGTCTTTGTTCTTGCAGAACCCTGTCAAGCCTGTCAGTTTTCCCTTATAGGAAATTGTCCTTCCTCTGGTGCATTCAGAAATTGATATGTTGCAAGCAGGTGACAAGTATTGATAAAAGGTGAAGGCAATTTTCCCTGGAAGGAGAACAGTTTTATGCAAGCTGAGCAGTTATCCCAGCCTCTAGATAGAACAACCTTAAAATGTACTAGTGTCAGAAAGCAATAACACATCAGAGACCTCATACCTGAGACTGAGATCTGGGCTACAGATAGCACCAACAGCAGTAAGTTTTCCTACTATGAGGTTATAACAGAAAGCTGGCTGTGATCACTGGTCTGCATTAAGTTTTCCTACTATGAGGTTATAACAGAAAGCTGGCTGTGATCACTGGTCTGCATTCCAATCATGGGGAACAGTGACAGCCAGTCCTAGTGCAAAGAGTATTGTAACAATGCTAATTGACAGGATAGGGTATGAGTGGCAGGAAAGGGGATACATTTATGTCTTGGTGGGTGAATCCTCAGGCTTCCACTTTGTGTTGATCAACCAGCTTCCAGGAAGTGGCTGGAGCAGGGGTGGAGCTCTCTTGGGTGATGGTGGTCTGTTGTGATGTCCTCTGGAACCTTAATCTGAGGGGGTTAGTTGAATCACAGACAACCTGCCAGTCATTGGGCTCTGCAAGAATGGCTGCCTTTTTTATCCAGGAGTGATGAATCTAGGGACTGATACCTGCAACTTTAACAGCCATAGGAGTTTCTAGTATTACTAGATGGGGACCCATCCAAATGGGTTAGAGTGGTTTCTTTTTCCAATCTTTTACCCATAACATATCCCAGGTTAGTAGGGATGGGCCCAGTTAACCATGGGAACTGGGGTCCTTTCTAAAACTTCCCAGAAAATGTGGCATAGAGTTTTTCCTAAAGTCTGGAGATGTCAGGACATGTTTAGATTTCCAATTTGCCTGAGGTCCTCTCTGAGTCTGTTTATTATGGGAGGGGGTCTGCTATAGAGAATTTCAAAGGGTGAGTAGCCGGAGCGTCCAAAGGTAAGCATGCTCTGAGCAGGGCTAATGGTAGCATGTGTATCCAGGGAGAATGTGTTTCTTGGAAGAGTTTAGTTAAGGTAATTTTGAGGGTTTGATTCACAGGCGGTATGTTCCCTGAACTCTGAAGCCTGTATGCTGTATGGAACTTCCATTTTATTTTTAAAATTAAGAAAAAAAAGTGAAATAAAATAAAATAAAATTTTAGCCAGGCCCTGGACTATTTCCGCTACAAAGGCTGGTCCATTTTCTGATCCGATAGAAAGGGGAAGGCCATATCTGGGGATAATTTCTCTTAAAAGGGTCTTTACTACCTCTCTTGCTCTCTGTGTGTGTGGGGGGTAAGCCTCAACCCACCCTCAGCAAGTGCAGAGAAGAACCAAAATGTACCAGTATCCTCCACAGGGCTTGACCTCTATGAAGTCCACTCCCAGGTCTTCAAAAATGCAGGGTGCCTTCTGTTTGTATCCCAGGGTTTGGCTTAGGCCCTTGACTCACATTGTTTCGTGCACATGTGATGCACCTAGCACTCACTTAAGGGCACAAATTGGGGAGCTTGGGAATGAAATAGTGTTTGCCCAAGAGTTTTTCCAGGGCCATTTTCCTCAAGTGCGTTAGCTTGTGTTGTTGTTTTACCAGGGGATTGCTACAGCACTGGGGACAAAGAGTCTCTGGCCAGGGAACTTTCATTAGCCTCCATTTTCTTTTATTCCTTTTTCATCTTTTGCCCATTGTTCTTCCTCCTTGGTGTAATTCAGGGTGAGAGGCAGGTCCAGAGTCAAAAGAAGTTTTGTAGTTTGCTCCAGTGCCTCAGGGGAGTTTAGCTCTTCTGCTGCCCTTTTTGCTGCTGGTCAGCCAGGCAGTTTCCTCTGCTGACATCATCAGTGCCCCTTTTGTGGCCTCTCCAGTGCATGACAGCCTCTTGAGATGGTTCCCAACCTGCTTCCAGCAATTGGAGGATTTGTTCTTTGTTTGTAATCTCATTTCCCCATGTTGTCAGCAATCCTCTTTCCTTGTATGTTGCTCCTTATATGTGCAAGGTGGCAAAAGCATACTTAGAATCTGTGTAGATTTTCACTTGCTTTCCCTTTGCATATTGTAATGCCTGGACCAATGTCCAAAGTTCAGCTTGTTGTGCAGACCATCCTTGTGGTAGGGCTTCAGCTTGTATGATATCATTTGGAGTGATAAGTGTGAACTTGGCTGTGTGCCATCCACCTTGTACAAAGCTTCTTCTATCTATGAAGAGTTTGAGCTCAAGATCTAAGAGGAGGACACCAATTACGTCTGGCCTGCTAGAGTACACTTCATCCATCACCTCTTTGCAGTCATGATCTAGGAGCCATTCCTCTGTCAGCAAGAAGGAACAGGACTTAAAGTTCATACAGTTCCAAGCCTGACTTGAGGATTTTCACATAGTATTCCTTGGTAATGCGCCACCAGCCATTTATGACTCTGTCTGTTCATTAAACCCATGACTGCATGAGGGACATTAACATTAATATCCTGTCCCAGGGTGAGCTTATCAGCCTCCCTGATTAGGATTACCACAGCAGCCATGGATCATTGTCATGGATGCCACCCTGAGGCCACTGTGTCTAAGTGTTTTTGACAGGTAAGCCACTGACCACTGCTATGTTCCCACCGTTTGAGTGAGGACCCACAGAGCTGTGTGATTTTTCTCACAGACAAGGAGATTGAATGGTCATGTTATATCTTGCAGCCCTAGTGCAGGGGTGCTGGTTAACAGTCTCTTTATTTCCTGGAAAGCCTTTTTTTGTCTGGTCTGCAGTTTAGAGGGTCCTTTCCAGAGCCTGTTTTGACCTCATAAAGTGGTTTGGCCAGGCTTGAATGTCCAGGTATCCAGATACAACAGAATCCTCCTGCTCCTAAGAATTCTCAGACTTCCATTTTGATCTTTGGATGAGGGATGGAAGAAACAACCTGCTTTCTCTTTGGACCCAGGGCACCTTTTCCATTTGTGATGATGAATCTGAGGTATCAGACCTCTTGCTGACAAACTTGAGCCTTTCCTCAGGAGATTTTGTAGCCTGCCTCAGAGAGTCGGGCTAGCAATGCCCTTTTCCCCTCCCAGAATTTTTCCCATTCGTGGCTTGCCAGGAGCAGATCATCCATGCATTGGAGCAAAGTACAGCTTGGATTTTCTTCCAGGAATGTTCACAAATTCACTGCTAGGTGTTCCCTGAACATGGTGGGTGAGTTTTTGAATCCGTCAGACAGTCTAGGGCATTTGTGGCTCTTTTCCAGTATGGGATGTCTTCCCGTTGAAAGGCAAACAGATGTGGTCTAACCAGAGCCAGACAGAAGCAGAAGAGAGTGTCCTTTAGGTCCAGGGAGGTGAGCCAGCTTGCGTGGTGGTAGAAGGCTCAGGGGAGTGCATAGGTTAGGAACTATTGAGGGCACAGTGATAATGGCAGTGTTGACTGCCTGCAGGTCCTGGACAGACCAGTAATCATCTCCCCCTGCCTTCTTAACAGGCAACAGTGTGATGTTCTATGGTGATTGGTGGTTGATTAATATCAACTACACTTCAGCCAGTGTAGGTGGGTCTGAATTCCTAGGCATGCTTCCCGTGGTACTGGATATTACCTCTGTCTGACAGGGAGAGCCCCAGGTTGGAGATCTACCATTATGGGCACATGATTGTGAGCCAGTCTGGGAGGACTTTTTCAGCCAAGACATCAGGAAACTCCTCCAGCAGGCAGATGTGCTTTTCCAGGTCCCACTTTTCTTGGCAATAAACTTGCCATTCATCTTCTGTAGGCATGGCTACTCCCATGATGAGGCATTTCGTCCTCTCATTGTAAGGCTTGTAGGCCCTTCCTGGTTGAAGATAATTTGGGCTCTGAGCTTTGTTAGTAAGTCACTTCCCAGAAGAGGAATTGGACATTCTGGTAAATACAGGAATTTCTGGGTCACCATGTGCCCACCTAGTTGGCATGTCTGCAGTTGGCAAAACTGCTGGAAAGTTTGGGTGCTGGTGGTTCCAACTTCTGTGGGCCTCCACTGAGCGAGTGGGGCCACAGGCTTAATGATGATGGAATGCTCAGCACCAGAGTCCAACCATGAAGATCATTAGTTGGCCCCATATTTTCATTTCAACCATGGGCTCTCAGGGTCTAGTAGTAAGAAGCCCGGACTTCCTAGTCTGACTCAATTCCTGCTATGCAAATGAGTTCCTGGACCTCCAGTTCAGGTTGCCATTCTGTCTTCTTTCCTGGAGTAATTTTGTTAAGCTCCAATGCTGTTCTTTTGCAGGGGGGGCATTCAATTTTTCCAGTGGCCAATCTCCTTGCAATGGGCACATGGGTCTCATCAGTGTGGGGCCCTCCCAATGGGTCTCCCCTTCTGTGGTGGATCTAACTGGTTTCCCCAGTGCTGCAGCCAATGAGGACACCTTGGCTTTCATTCTTTTATCACTTCCTATTTTTCTTCATTCTCCTGGTTTGCAAAAACTTTATTTGGCACTTCTAACAGCTGGGTAGCATTCATTCCAGTGAGACCTTCATGTTTCTGAAGTTTCCTATGAATGTTGCCATATGACTGGGCCACAAACACTGTATTGACCATTTACTGGTTTTCTGGCACTTCTGGGTCAAAGGGAATGTATACCTGGAAAGCCTCACAGAGTCCTTCATAAAAATCAGTCAGGGTTTCCTTTGGCTTCTGGATAACTGCCACAGTTTTGGACATGTTGGAAGGTCCCTTAGCTCCAGCCCTGAGCCTGTGTAGGAGGTGGCACAACATTGAGTGAGGAACCCTCATCCTTCTTCTATATTGAAGTCCCAGGTAGGTTGAGCATCAGGGGTCACCTCTCTTGTCCAAGCTTCTGCATCTAGGGTTTCTGCTGGGGCCTGTCCTTGAAGCCTGAGCCAAGTTTCTGTCAGAATTCACTGCTGCTCTTCTGTGATGAAAAATGTCAGAAGGATCTGTCGGCAGTCACCCCAAGTGAGTTGATGGGTCTGAAATATTGATTCTAGAAGGTCAATCATGGTCTGAGGTTTTTCTGAATATGGCAGTGTGTGGTTCCTCCAATTTAAGAGGTCAGTTGTACCGAAAGGCTGGTAATAGAGGATAGAGCATCTGGCTGGGCCATGCCATCAGCAACAATCTGCTGGGGCCCTTGAATCTCAGACAGTAGCAATTGCAGGGCCCTGTCTTAAGGGGCTGCTGCCTGGGATGAGCAAAGGTGGTTGCTCAGGGGCCGTGGACTCAGATTCCAAGCCGGGGATGGGTATGGGACATCACTGGGACTGCAAAGCTGCTGATGGGACTGAGGAGGACTCACCTAGAGTGGTAGGCTATCTGGGAAAGGTGGCACTGGCTGCTTTGATGGTGGGGGTGTGCTGGGAATGTTCAGCAGGGGTACCAGTGAAAACTCTGCTCTGCCCATTTTTGTTAGTTCAGAATTGAACCCAAGAGGGCATGGTCTGAGACACATGGAGCCATGAGTTGATATATGGGAACTGGTCAAGGTACCCAGGGTTTCCTGTTATGATCTGATAAGTGGCTCTGAGAGTGGGAAAATTTAGGGTGGCTTCAAGGGGCCAGTTGACTCCAAAAGTGGGCCATTCTAACTCACATATTATGCACAGCCTTCCGGGAGACATTTTGATCCCATAATCACCTGAGCATACACCCTAGGACTGTGGGTTTTGAGGAACTTCTACTCATGGCAATTAGAAGTATTCCCTATTTCCACCCTGTGCATTCCCTTCCTGCATCGGTGGCACAAAGACAAACAAGGTGGATGTCCCTTCAAGAGAAGAGACCAATCAGATGTCTGCTTGGCAGCATCTTGAGGGAACTTTAGTGCATTTTAGCATCAATGGCAGGGTCAGTCTTGTAACTCTTGATTGAGTTTTCCTGATGCCACCTTGAGCTGTATGAGGATCACCACAGAGCCACAGGGAAGACCCACTCAGATTCTGCAGCCTTTCAGCTGTGAAGCCACAAATTCGAGTCTGAACTGAGGATGAATCAGCTGCTCAGTCACACACACATTCACATGGAAGTTATTACAGTTATCCTTCCCCCCTCTTGGGAAGTCCCTGACCTGTGGAACTCCTCTCAGATGTTCCCAGGAGTGGATCAAATTTCCTTTCCTCCCAGTGGGACAAGACCTGAATGAGGGCTGATTTTCCCAGGATGGAGGGCATACCGAGTCTGGACAAAATTGTCAGGTGAGATGTTCCACTTCTCCCTGGAGTCCAAGTTGGGTCAAGACTGCTCAGAGGGTTGGATCTCCAGGGCATGTCGCGTCGTTCATCCCAAGTCCTTCCCTACTCTGGTACAGCTCAGTCACCAGCTGATGGCTCAAAAGGCCAGAATGATTGGAATCTTGCTGGGGCCTCCAGAAATATTGGGGAAATATTGTTAGATGAGAAATCAAGAGACACTCAGAAAAGTGGAGAGCTCAGATTTTATTTTACACCAGTGGTCCCAGATGACTTCATACTCATAATCTGGATTTACAGGATATTTAAATGGTAGTGCATGACATCAGGTTACAAGGAATGTGCTGGGGTTAATACGTGAGCTATGGTGAGTCAGAGACTTAAGGTTGTTTAGATAAGAGTAGCAGGGGATATCTGCTTTGGAAAGTTTATTTACAAGGAGATAAAGGAAGGCAGGAATGGGAGATTATCTCTACATGATGCCCTTTGTCTTGGCCCTTTAATTCTTTGTAGCTTTAATTGGAAATTTCTCATGTCACATGGATTTGCCTGAGATAATCTTCTTGTTCACACTGAAAGAATGTGTCCCAGAAATGTATCCTAAAAAGATTGCCAATGAAGATCCTAGATAAAAGTACATAACAAAAGGGAGAAATGTGGAGTATCAGGAAAGAAGGAAGAATAAGTAAAAATAAACATACAGTTAAGTATAATGAATTCTCCTTTTCCTATTGAGTTTCCAAGTTATGATTGAAAGTTGAAGCAATATTATAACACTGTGTACCCAAAGAATAAATTGAAAGAAATTATGTTTTAAATGAGAGCATAGAAAATGAGGTACCTTTTTTATACTTTATTCAAATTACTAAAATGATGACACAATATACTTCAGTAAGTTATGAAATTATAATTCCTACAGGAAGCACTAAAAAGATAAACAAAGAAGTATATCACAAAATACTACACATTGATCAAAATTAAATTATAGTAAATGTCAAGTCATCCACAGCAAGGCAGGAAAAAGGAAACATTAAAAAGTAGACAGGGGCTGGGGATGTGGCTCAAATGGTAAAGTGCCTGTCTAGCAAGTGCAAGGCCCTGAGTTCAAAAATCCAATACCTCCAAAAAATAGTACAAAAAGAGAATAAAGAAATAAAATAGTAGTGTTAAACCAAAAGACAGAAATAATTAAATTAAATATGAATGTGTCAATGTAATGATGTAGATGGTGGTCCTGTCCTCTTTAAACTGAACAACTTTACATGGTCTAACCAAAATCAAATACAAATGAAATGACATAGGAAAGGTGGTTTTCTCAATAAGAGAAACCAGGGGCTGAGGGATGGGCCAAGTGGTAGAGCACTTGCCTAGCAAGCACTAGACTGTGATTTCAAACCTCACTACTACAAAAAAGTAATCACAAATACTTGTATTAATACCACATAAAATATACTTCAAAACTGTAAAATTACCAAAGAAAGTGTCAATCCACAAATAACACATTGCAATCATAAATGTGTGTGAACCAATAGTAGTGTGTCAAAACATGTGAATCAAAATATGATTAAACTTAAAAGAGAAATACACAAAACTAAAATTATATTTGACAACTCCAATATGCCTATCTCAACAATGGACAGCAAATAGAGGATAGGGTCATCAAAGTTAAAGAGAATTTCATGAGGCAACCTGCTCTCTGACCATAATGGGGAAAAGAGATGTAGTTATCAAGGGAAAGGTAATGGCAAAGTCTCCAAAAGAGTAGAAAATTAAAGAACACCTTCCAAAATGATGCAAGTAATGCCTCTAGCAAAATTGAGAACACAAGTGAACAAGGTGAAAACACAAAATATCAAAACTTGTAGAACATAGTCAAAGCAGTGGAATAGAGGAAGATCCATAGCACTAAATGCTTCATAAGGAAGGGAGAGGAGCTTTAAATCAGTAACTTAAGCTCTAGTTCAAAAAGGCTGGTAAAGTAAGCAATGTCAGAGGAAAAGGAGTGAAATTATTAATAAAAACAACAACAGGAATCAATTAAATTTAGTAACAGAAACTAATAGAGAAATGAAATGAAACAAAAAGCTTTTCCTCGAAAACAAAGAAAAAAGGTAAAATTGACCAGCTGATACTGCTTTTTTTGAGAGTCAGGAAAGTGTTAGCAGTCTTCTAGTTCTGTAGCTGGTGCTAGGCAGGGCCTGCTGCATAACAGATCCACCAAACTCCAGAAATGAAATCCACAGACAGCCAAAGGCAACTGTGAAAGTATACAATTTGTAAAAGAAAGCAAGAAGGAAAGAAGCAAAGCTCTTACCAGGTGAGAGATATCTCCATAGAGGGTTGCCAGTGAATTACCAGAGTTTAGGAATTTTTATCTGTGTTGCTCTGCTTGTTTGTGAATTAGGTGCACAAGAGTGCTATGTTCATTGGCTTAATGCCAACACAGTGAGTGCAGATTGGAGAACTGCACTGCATTTATTAGCATCAAGGACAGCCCACAGTTCCCACTTAGGTCCATCCTTCCTTTCCTCCTTCTTTCTTATTCCCACCCACCTCCTCAGATCAGGGAGTGGTTACCAGGAATAAGTGGTTACAGGAATAAGCCCCATAGAGTTGGCACTTCAGGTCACAGTGGAGTTTTCAAGGAAAACCCTTGGTATTTTGCTTGGTATTTTGGTTGGCTATCTAACTTTCCTACATGTTCATATTTCTCTATAGCATCCATCAAGACTGATAAAGACAAAAGGACCATGAAACAATGGCATCAGACAAGTAAGGGAGGATACCACTACAGACATTGTAGACACTAAAAGGGTGATAAGAGAATACCACACAAACTGCACACATAAATTTTGTTACTTAAAAGAAATAAATCTCTGAAAAAATAAAAACTGCCACAACTTATCCAATATGCTTAATGATTTTACTCTCTCTAAACCCATTAAGGAAATTGAATTTGGAAAGTAATTCCGCTGCCTTCTCCCACTCACACACACACACACACACACACACACACACACACATGCAATTTTTAAGACTGGATGACTTAACTGAAGATTGGTACCAAATCTTTAAAGAAATGTTAATTCTATTCAACTTCTTGCAGAAAATAAAAGAGAAACATTTCCCAATTTATTTTATGAAGTTTCTATCACACATATATCCGAAGAAGGCAAGCAGTCCTTTACTAACTTAGATGCAAAATCTCAAAAAATATTAACAAGTTGAATGAAACAATATTTTGGTGGAACAAGAAGCTTTATAGCAGTTATAAATTGCAGACTTTACATTTGAAAATCAATCAGATCATGTCAACAACTTAGAAGAAAAATCATAAAATCAAAACAATTAGTAATGAGAAGGAATATGATGAATTTTACATTGTCACATTAGCAACACTCATAAAATGGGAATACAGGGGATAATCCTGACAAGGAAATTATTCAAAAAAAACCTACACCTAAGTGTATATTTAATGATTAAAGAAGAATTTCATCCCCAAAAATGGCAAAAGCAAAGCAAGGATTGGTGCTCTCACCACTTTTATCCAACATAGCATTGAAAGTTGTATTCTCTTCAATAAGGCAATAAGACATGGAAAGAAAATGAAGACATACAATTTGAAGAGGACCTGATAATATATATTTAAAAATCTAAAGTAATTTATTAAAATAAAACCTCCAAGAGCTAAGTTCCATGTTCGCCAATATGGCAGGATACTAGAAAAGCATACAAAGTCCAAATGTGCAGAGTAGCGATGAACACAGGAGCAGAAAAATTTAAATGCAATACAATTTAAAATTGCCAGTCTAAATCAAATAAGTGTAAGTCTAAGGAGATGTGTTAAGGACTTGTTAGATGAAAGCTACAAAGAGCTAATGAAATAAATTTTTAAAGGTATAAATAAATGGCAAGAGAAACTTTGTTCATGTATTAGAATACAAAAATATTGAATATGCCAATTTTCCCCCAGGTAGAAATGAGTTAGCTCTGGATGTAGATATTTAGGGTGGGGACCAAGAAGTGTCAATACCTCAGATCAAAATTCAGTAAGAAAACAAAAGAAGAATGCAGACATACTGGTTCAGCCAGAAAGCAAAGACAGAGAGTGCAGACATGAGAGCATACACATCTTTAAGAATGCCATACAGGATAGAGAAAGGGAAGGAGGAAATTACGTTGAAACAACACCCTTGGTGCCAGATATTTGCATCAAAATTATATAAGGAACCCTTTAAACACATCAATCAGATGACTCTAAACCTTTATGCTTAAACTCATTTAAGGGATTCTTTCAAATCTACCTCTCAGAAAGACACCAGCATCCATCAACCTATCAGAAAGATCCTTGAGTCCCAACCCCTCCAAACCCTCCAAAAGTCACTTAAATATCCCCAAACAGCTTGCCTGCTGTGACTTGGATCACATTCCTCCAGCCCCTTGCAAGAAGATTCTCACCCCTTTTTCTTCTTCAATGAAGTCCTGTCACTTCCATCTACTCACCATTGAGTCTGAACTCATCATTTTTCACCAGCTCTCAGACACCAACATGGTCCACTTGAAGATGATATCAGATACATGTAATCCCCTTGGTTTGTGAGAATGCTTAGCCAAGTACTTTTAACTTAGCTTCATTATTCTTGTTGACCATAATAACCTTAGCCTCGAGGACTACCTGTGTTTGTGTCAGTAGAACAGAGTCGATCTCAGTTATAGGTAAAGGTGGGTGAGCATTTGGAACTCCACTGGCCTCAAGTTAAATGAGATACAAAAATGTATCACTTAGATTTTTGTGATTTAATTACTATTTTTTGTGGGAAGGAGGTAAAAATTGACAGAGATACTAAAAAAAAAGAACACTGACTTAAGATTTCTGTTCAGACAATGACGACAATGGCTTCCTGAGTACTTTCTGTCCCCTTTAGTTTCATATTTAAAAACACTCTGGGGAGGAGAGGAAGGGGGCAGGGGGAAAGAGAAGGGGTGGGGAAAGAGAGTAGGAATGACTGAAAAATTATATGCACATATGAATAAAATAAAATTAAAAAAAGAAAAAGAAACACTCTGAAGTTGTGTACTCACTCACTTGGAAAAGTGCTATTTTTCTGTCAGTTGGTTAAGGCACTTAATCTTTTCCAGTATAGTTCTTCCTTTTAAAATGGAAATAATGCAACATACTCAGTAGAGTCAATGCACAACATGTGCATTCAGGCCTTGCACTGAGACTGCTCCATGTTGGACAGAGCTGCTATGACACTTCTCCATGCCTCTCTGCAGGCAGAGTCTCAGAGCTAACTTTCACTGCTCATTAACATCAAGCAGGAAATACCGCTTTTTCAAACTACATTAGTATGAAAAGAATTTCTACAACAGTGCATATAAACACTCAGAAGATTTTGGTTTTGTGGAAATGTCTTCAGAGTTCATCAAATCTTCCATTTACAGTACATTGACAACCACTGACAAAAAATAAAACTACTAGAGGTTATGCTGCCAATTTTATGTAGGTATGTGAAATATTTTTAATTGACAGTATGTTCTTTTTCTTATAAGTAATCTTATGTACTACAATAGCTTTGTTATTTTAAAAAAATGTGTGTGCAGGCATGCATATATGTACATAAGTATGTGTGTCTATTAAAGTGTGTGCAGGTACATATAAAAATAAATAAATAAATATTTTATGGATACTCTCAGATGATGCCCAACTATTGTGGAAAAATAACTGGAAGAATTTTTATCAAGTGATCTCAAGTATCATTCTATTTTTCTTGCCTTCTTTTACACCATTTTTTCTCCAGGCCCATCTAATCAAACTTTTCTATCAATTACACCACTGAGTTTGGTGCTTTCAAGACCGTTAGTGTTTATTCCCTCCCCACTATATTCCACATCTTATCTGAATTACAAGCTACTGCTGGCCCACTTGACAATTCCCTCCTCTCTTAATACTGAATTTTCACAGGACTATTTCTTGGCTTTCTACTCTTTTTCTTCTGTATTATCTGCTGAAGTGATCTCCTCTGCTCCCATTGCATTTAAATGCCATTGATACAAGACATTGGCAATTAAATCTGAAAAGCACTCCTGATGACCATTGAGCTGAAAATATACAGACACATAAACTCTCTATTTGACATTTCTATGTGAGACTTGAATGTTCAGTAGACAATCAAACCAAATACATCAGCCATGAAGAAAAATGAAATCTTATCATTCCCAAGTAAATGGATGGAACTGGAGAACATCATTCTGAGAGAGGTTAGCCAGGCTGAGAAGACCAAACATCATCTGTTCTCCCTCATATGCGGATGTTAGATCTAGGACAAATCAGCAATGTTGTTGGACTTGGGTCACATGACAAGGGGAGAGCACATATGGTAGGTATGGGGATACATAGGAAACCCAAAACATGAAAAAATTTGATGTCCCCACTCCAGAGGAACTAATACAGAAACCTTAAAGTGACAGAGGTCAACTCATGAAGGGAATCAGGAACCAGTTTAAAGATCAGTTAGAGATGAATTGAGTTGGGTTATAACACATTTGTACATGGAAACCATGCTAAGAATCTCTTTGTATAGCTATCCTTAATTCAACTAGCAAAAATGCTTTGTCTTTCTTATTATGCTTGCGTGTTCTCTTCAACAAAATTAGAGATAAGGGCAGAACAAGTTCTGCCTGGAAGTGAGGTGGGGGTTGGAGGAGAGAGGGTGGGGGTGGGAGCAGGGGGTAGAAATGACCCAAACAATGCATGCACATGTGAATACATGAATAATAATAACAATAAAAAAACAACTAACATATCTGAAACAACATTCTTGGTCACCACCCAGCAAAGCTGTTCTTCTGACCATTGCCTTCATCAGACAAATGCACTGTCACCCATCTGATCAAAACTTACAACTAATGTGTCATTTATCTCAGTGCTTGCCTTTCCTAATCCAACATCTGCATGGGTGCAACCAGGACTGCTCCTAAAATATATCCCATCTACTTCCTCTGCTGTAATTTTTCACTCTATGCCAAGTTGCTTATCTGTCCTAAAGTCTAGTAACTCTTTTTATTGTGGTCCATGTCTTACCATGGAATTCTTTCTCTGCAGAGCAGAGGGAATGGATTCTCACAGCATGAACCATGGCATGTTATGTATTGCTGAACCCTACTAAGGGTTTCCTAATGTGCATGGGCATGTGACTTTGCCAACCCATTTCTAATCTCATCCCTCTTTCCCTTTGATTTTGCACATTCCAGATCCTCACATTGTACATTGCCTGAGTCATCCCCAAAGTTTGAAATGCTACTCCTATATATTTACATGACTGGCTACTTTTCCTTGTGATCTCTGCTCAGATGGTGCATTCTCAAGAGGTTACTTCTGACTGCCAGGTTAATGGGTTCCCCACTGTCTTTTTGTCCACCAACTTGTTTAAAGTATTGGTGTATGATTTTCCTTATTGTTTCTCCTCTCCCTCTATACTTCAGGCTACATGTCTTGTGTGCCCCATGTGTCTCCTGCCTTAAAAGCTGATAGCAACTTCTTGGAAAATAGTTGATATATGAGATTGAAGCTTTATGATATTTGCTGAGAGTAACAAATGGAGCAAAATATTGCCATTGCTCCTCAAATCTGACAAATACTTGTTAATTACAGGCATAGAAGCCTTAATTCTGTGGTTATTTCCTATAATGAAATAGTTTTTAAAAACTACTTATCCATTTTGAAATATTCAAATGTATATTTTCAATGTTGCAACACAGGGTTTATTTTTGGACACATTCACCTCATATGCTTTAATAATTACAATCATTTAGTATAATTCACCTGACTGATGTTCATTTATAACATTATTAAAGTAACTCATAACCTTATAAATGAAGACATAGACACAGACCAGACCTTATTGATAATGCCTTGCATGATCGCTAATCCTTACACTCTCATTATCTTCTCTTCTGTGAAAAGAGTAGTATGTGATTTTATCTATATATGTGTTTTCTAATATAAACATAAAGATGATGACTATGGAAAAAGTGGAAAGGAATAAAGAAATCCCTCTGGCACATTCTTACCAATTACATCACAATTTTATTATATGTTCTCTAAAACTTTTTCAAAGGTACCACACGTCCTGGAAGAACTATCATAGTACACTTTCAACTATTATTAAGCCCTTTATTTAATGCAAGCTCTCAGATTTATTTCTGTGTTGTTATCCTGTCTTTAAAAGCACTTTTGAAGGCTGCATACATCTCCCTTATGTGACTATAACATGATTTGTCATATACTTATTTTATGACATTTTGTGTACTTTCAATTTCTGATATTACTTAAGTAACTTCATGTGATATACCTTTATCCTCACTTGCATTTTTTTAGAGGAAGAGTCAAAGAAAAGGAAATATCAATTTAAAGTGTCTGTTTTTATTGTTCCTAATATATGGGGTGTATGTCTGTGTTTGTGTGTGTGTGTGTGTGTATAAGAAAGGGAGAGAAAGAGAGAGACAGAGAGAGACTGTGTGCTATGGAAAACCCAGGGCCCCCATACAATTTTTCTTCCACATCTTAACAGTGTCCCAACATCATACTCCTTATATGATGTTAAATTTTCAGCTGTATAGTAAAGGGTTGAATACTTGTCTTTCAGAGGCATAATGTCCAGTTCCCCAAGAATGACTTCTACAAATGCACAAGACTTTTACTTTTGTCAAACTACCTAAAAATGCTATTCAAATATGACTGATGTGTCAAGTGAAATGTGGGTCAAGTGTTAACAGTTTGGGACTGATGACCTATGAATAACTAAATGTTCTCACCAGGGTCCTGCTATGTAAATTCTAAAAAGCACACATGCTTTAAATAAGATCATTCCAACAAGATTTTGATAAGAGAAAGATTTTTAAAAGATGAGTAAACACAAGCTTTTCATTTCTTGCTTTTTCAATACTTACATATGCTTATTTTTCAACAATATTGGAAGCAAACACAATTCCAAAGGCAATGTGTAAAAAAAATTGTGATGAGTTCCAATAACTGCAAATTGCATGTAACATATTTTCTGTTATAGTGATTTATAGCTTTGTCCTTTTGAATAGGTGAAAAAAGAAAGAGAAAAGCCTCTGACAGGGCTATAATAACATGATATGTCATAAACTGTCTAAGAGGTAGATCATATAACAGCTAGTTGGTCAGACACACAGACAAGCAAAGTATATCTTTATCACTTTCCATTGGGTTACTTGGGGCAAGACTAGCTTTTCACCAAGCCACCTCTTTACATCCTCCTCTCTGGGCAAACTTTTTTTCCTCACCAAGAGTATGTTTTGGGTTTATCAGCTTCTATGGGGAAAGAGTGCCAGAGCAGAGACTGACTGGTGAGGCACCTAGAGGCTGCAGAGTTGCCTGTTTACCTCTTAGTCTGCTCAGTTGTTTCCTTGCAGCACCCGATTTAAATATCTTTGTTGTGCAGAGCAGTGAATCACTGCTACTTCCTCTGGTAGATGAATAACCTCCAATAGTTGGAGAGTTTCCTTTCCATGTTTCATTGGGGATTGTCTCCTTGACAGAAGTTTCATTTCCTTCCATGTAGATGCATGAGCATGTAGCACTAGGAAGGCAGGCATGGAATCAGTATAGATATTGCATATTTTTCTTTTCCTACAGTCAAGCCTCTAGTTAAGCTATTAATTTTGGACAGAAGTCTCAGCTGCCAAGGGTGGTTCCTCTATGACTTTTTCATGACTCACCACTGCATATTCTGCCTTTCTCCACTTAGCAAGAAACTACTTCTATCAGTGAACCATTAGTCCTCAGGATTGAGAAGTGGCTTGTTTTTCAAGTCTGGCCTGCTGGCATAGGTTTTTAAGATCACCTGCTCACAAGTATACTCAGTGATTAGTTCAGAAGGCAGCAAAGATGCAGGAATCAAGATTTTGCAAGTCTTTATTGGGGGTTCTAAAAGGATAAATTGATATTTATTTAATCACTCCCCAGACATCTAGAAGTGACTTTTTAATGTTAAGTGACTCTGATCTGATGATGTGTCAGAGCAGAATTTCTAGCTGTTGGGCTGGGGTTATCTTTGTGGTCTTCTTAACTAGGAGAGAAGAGCAGCTATTGCCCTCAGACATCCTGGCCAGTCTAAGGCTGTTTCATAGATGAGGTTCTGTCCCCAAGTTTTGTATTAGGACCCCCACTGCAATTCCCATTCTTTCTGACATACAGTAGGAAAGGTTTTGCCAAATTGGGAATCCATAGAGCTGGAGCCTCAGTGAAGCCTTTTTTAGTGTCCTATAGGCATCATCTGTTTCTTCACTCCATTCTAAGGGTCCATTATCTGACCCCTTTTGTAGCCTCATATTGAGGCTTGGCTATGACGCCAAAGTTGGATATCCAGATCTGGCAGATTCAAAGAATTCACTTCAAAGAATGAACAGAGTTGGTGTTTAGCCAGGGGCACTTCCAGTCTACAGGTGAACCTCTGTCCTTTCAACTGACAGACTCAGGGTCCCAGGACTGTGGATATTAGCTAGACAGTGAACTTCCTGTAAGAAGACTTGGGCCTTGCTCTTTGAGGCTTTATATCCCCTATCAGTTAAGAAATTAAAAACCAAGATGGTGTTAAAATGTCCTGGATTGGGCTACAGCTCAGGCACTCATCTACATATTGGAGAAGTCCACATTTCTTAATTGGAAGTTCCCTGAAATCTTTTCCTAATGCCCTGGGAAACAAGTGGGGGTTATTTCACAAAACTTGGGACAGTACAGTCCATGTATATTGTTGTTTATCCTACAAAGGGATTCTCCCACTCAAAGATAAAAGGTATTTGAAATATTGATGCAGAGGGCTGGTAAAGCAAGCATATTTTAAGTCCATAACTGTGAACCATTTACTCCCTTTACATATTTGAGATAGGATAGTATACCAACAAGCCACTAGAGGGTGAATGGGAACCACAGCCTCATTTACCAGCCACAAATCCTGGACCATCCTATATTTTCCTGTAAGTTTTATTACAGGTAAGATAGTGATGTTACAGGGAGATTGACAAGATTTTAACACAAGGTACTTTAAGAATCTTTAACAATTGGTTGTACTCCCTCCTTAGTATCCTGTTTTAGAGGATTTTGTTTATAATTGGAATAATGGTTAGTGTTTGAGCAGTATCATAACAGGAACAGCTGTCTTTGTCCTCCCAGGAATTCCATCATAATAAGCTGAGGGGTTTGCTTGCCACCTTTAAGGAATTTGTTGGGCTTTTTGGGATCTTTCCCAATGATCTCCCAGCCATGTCCCCAACTGGTTACAGACACATGTGTATGCACTCCTGAGATTAGATGACTGAGAGTCATGTATTATTTGGGGTAGTGTGTTTCAAAGCCATAACTAACTGTTACAGTCTATGTTACAGTACAAACTTGATAACAGCCAGTATACAGTTCCAAGGAGAGCACCATGGAAGAAACACTTTGAGTGAGAAAGCTTACTAGTAATATAACAAAATATTCCTTGACAAAATAATCTAATTGAAATGACTGTGACATAGATCAAGTAATGTAATCTTAAAGTCACAGAAATGACTCTTATTGTCAGATGCATTTAGAAAGGATGCTAAGTAAGTACCAAGCATTTTAACATATATATTATATTTGAAATCATTTGGTACTTTAAATGTGTTAAAAGAAATTTTGTATAGTGTCTTAAATATTTACTTCACTGGCTCAATTATATTCTATCTAGAAAAAAATTTCTGGTGAAAAATTTGGAATAATGATATTCTAATATCTTCAACATTTGAATAAATATATTGGAAGAATTCAGTGGGAAATCTTAAGAATTCATCCACAGAGAATACAGACCACCACACAAGATATCCACAATGATAATTGTCATTTTACAAATAAAGTGTGATATGTACTAGCTCAATTTGGGGAAAAATACATGCATTTGTCCTTGAATTTTATGCATTGAATAAATGATGGTATAAAGGAAAAAAAATTGAGCATGAACATGTAACTTACTGCAGGGCTTCATATTAAATTCAGTAGTTCTTTAGAATGTTAACCCTTTTAGACCAGAAGTGATATAGAAATATTTACAGCATGAATTTTATCTATGAAAACTGTATTATAGAAATTTATATTTCCATAAATATTACTTTGACTCTTCCTTGCTTAACCTACCCATCTCTAGTTTTGAGGTGATGTTAAAAGGGAGAATGACATTCATTCTAGTTAATGCTTAAGGAGCCAGATATTGGGCTGGAGGATTTTTCTTGAGTATCTGCTTGTACCTGGAAGCTTTGGTTCTGTACTCTTTGCAAGGAAGTGTGGATCACAAGCCACTTGGACAACAGAGGAAGGTGAGAACCTTCCTCTAGGGCAGAGGAAAGACTTTTTCTGAGTAGGATAATAAAGATAATCTTTCTTTATGGGACAAATTTGGAGCCTCCTTAAAAAACTGAGGATTTCCTACACTCAGTGCCCCTCACCAGTAACTCAAACCTATGTATGTACACCTTCAGCCTCAGTCTATCTGTTCATTACCCTGGGGGACGCAGGGGAAATGAGAAGTTGATATGAACATGAAATTTATTCGGCATGCCATATTGTAGGTAATAAGGTCCCTTGTCTCTGTCTTGTGAGTCTGTATTTTGGGGAGAAAACATTAATTTATAGCAGGATAACTTGTAGATTCTAAGTAGGGAAAAAAAACAACACTTTCAGTTACTGACTTCAGAACACATAGAAGGTGACTGGAGGAGCCTCACAATGTGAGTTGGGGAGGGCAGTTTTACCAGCAATGGTGAGGACAGGGCTGGGGATACCTCAGATCTTTAGCTGTTTGTTTATTTCAATCCCAATGATGAGAGGAAATCAAAACAACTGAAATATTTTATAATCCTTAGAATTAATTTGGGATTTATATTTTAATTGCCCTAATACATTATTAAGACAAATGAAGTGACTCAATTGGTGAGTTTTCAATAATTGGCTTGTTTTCAACCATCTGAAGATAAGTTCTTACCTGCAAAACTACTAAATCTTAGCTAAATGAGTTACTAGTGAATGATTTTTAGATGTGGCATTGTAATCTTTAAATATGTGGGTACCAAGGATTAAAATGACACAGTCTCTAAGAACTGACTAGATTAAGATTTGAATTTACTGTATTACCATTTGTAGCTAAGACAAATTTATTGCGTCTTTGTGTAACAGAAAAAAATATATACTTACCTTACCACCTTGGCATTACACCCATGCTTATACACTTCATTGCTAAGATTTTTTATAATGTATTTATTCACCTCCTAACCTTGTCCTCTGGTTATATGTGTAAGCTTTTACAAAGAATTAAGGAATTTTACACTATAAACCTGAATTTAAACTGTCAAAAAATGGAATTATGTAAGCCAGATTGCGTATTTTGCTTTGAAAAATTGTGTACTAAATGGCAATATTTTATGTGGATAAGCTTGAGAGAGTAAAATGAGGTATATGTAGTTCTAAACACATTGTAATCCAAGAGAAGTTCTACATCCATTGATGTAATCTGACAAATTCTAAATGTGTGCCTAAGAAGCATCTTATCCTCCAAAATGTAAGAAAGCAGAAATTTATGAATATATCTTAAATGGTAGATCATTATTATTTCAGAAATAAAGAGAAATGAAAAGTGAAGGGATGTCAATGCCCTCAACCTGCTGATGGCATCCATAGCTCTTAGCTTCTCTGCTGTTTCTTTTGTCTATCCCGTTGCAAAGCAGCAGAATCATAAGATTCTCACAGTTGTGCCTTTCACTTAGTATTTCTTCAAAATATTTTACTCTCCTTGAGAGAAATAAATGCCCCCTATCCTGCTGTTTGCTGCTTTCTCAGTCTAGAATTTCATTTAGGAGCCAGGTGTGGTGGTACACACCTGGGGAGATTGGTGCAATAAATTCTTTACTAAAATTCCTAAATTGATTTTAACTTAATTTAATTTAATTTTATTTTGGTGAGAGTTGAGTTTGAACTCAGGGCTTCATGTTCACAAATGAGGCACTCAAAGACTGGAGCCACAACTCTAGTCCATGCTGCTCTGGTTATTTTGCAGATAGGGTCTCAAAAACTGTTCACCTCAACTGGCCTTGAGCAGTAGTCCTCAAGATTTCAGACTCTTAAATATATAGAATTACAGATGTGAGTCACTGCATCCAGCTTGCAATGGTTACTTTTGAGATAAGGTGTCACTTTTCGCCCTGGCCAGCCTAGACCATGGTACTTCTATTTTGCTGAGATGACAGGCATGTGTCAGTGCACCCAACTATTGGCTGAGAAAGGAGTGGAGAGAATCAGAACCTTTTTCCTAGGCTGGTCTCAAACTGTCATCCTCTTGATCTTTACCTCCCTGCGCCACTGCACCTGACTGAGTATTGTGAATTTGAGACCAGCCTAGTTACATTGCAAGACCATGTCTCAAAAATAAATAAATAAATAATTGCAAGTGCAAAGCCCTGAGTTCAAACCCCAGCACCACCAAAAAAAAAAAAGTTAGGCATGACTTAAAATGATAGGAAAAGAAATGGTTTGTTATCTTCACTAATAAATGTTTTCTGACATTTATTTTGAGTTAATGAGAGCTCAAAAATGATGTATGCCTTTTTCAGATTTGTATGGTACTGGAGTGCTGATTTCCATTTTTGTTATGTATCATTTTCTTGATTCTATTTTATGCAGAAAGTCAAGTAGAAGCCATGATCTGCATTTCATTATTTATTTATAGAAAGCACCAGCACCTTCTCCTAACCTTCATTGCATTTGCCTGCAATGAGCTTCGTGTTTCACCTCAGTTTGATTTTCTTACAGTTTTGCTTCATCAGTGGACAGAGTGAAATATTGTATATAATATCCCTTTTGCTGGAAGACCAAGCTACAATTCATTTAGGGTGACAGCCTTTCGAGGCTCCGTAGCAACAGATCCATGCTCAAGACAGTTGGGTGCAATTGTTCTTTGTTATTACTAAGTCTCCTGATCTGGGGAGGAAGAGCGAGGTGGAAATGTTTGAGCATTCTCTGCATGTGGCAATCCAACCACACCATGTCATTCCAGCACCTCAGTAAGTCAGTCCATTTGCACAGATAATGAGTGTCCTAGGAAATAAAGCTATCAGTAGTGGGGGGATTGAGGAGAAGAATGCTATTGTGTGCTTAGAAATATATATAACAGTGGAGTTCACTCATACATAACCTCAAAGATTGCTCTGAATGACAACAATTTTATTATGCTGGTATAGAATTATGGAGAGTTAGACCTGGGAGTTCTATTTTTATTCCCTCATTTGATGTGTGAAGAAATGGAGGCCCACAAGGGGCAATTACTGTCATAGTTCAGGCATCATGAGTGGCAGATGTGATGCAGAGACATGGACAGAGACTACAATCTTGCCTTCTCTGAACCAGAGATGCCTTTCAGGATTGTTGATTATAGGCTTAAGGATTAACAAGACTTCTTTTCTTACTCAAGGAGCTCCTGCCTGTGTTTTAGAACTTTTGCTAATTGTACCTGGGAGGTGAGGTGGGCAAGCGGTAAACCTTCATTCAGCCAATTTTGTGCTCTGAAAGCAATTTAAGAAAGATTTACTGAAAGTAAGGGTTTTTTTCCTCATCTTCTTCTTTTGTGTGTGTGTGTGTGTGTGTGTTTAAAAATTTTTAACCAGGTGTTGTGGCACATGCCTGTACTCCAAGCACTAGAGAGGCTAAGGGAAAAGAACCTCAAGTTCAAGGCCAGCTAGAGCTACATCTTGAGACTGTCTCAAAAAATGAAGAGCTGGCAGAGTGGCTCAAGTGGTAAGAGTACCTATCTAGCAAGCGTGAGGCCACAAAAAATAGAAAAAAAAAATCTTAAAATTAAATAACAAGTAACAAAAGGAAAAATATTAAAAATTACAAGAATGATTAGTATTTGTTGACTGTACAAGGGGTTTCATTTTGTTATTTCTGTACATGCACATGATATACTTTGATCAAATTACCCCTCCATTACTCTTTCTTATCCCCTCCCCCATGTCTCCCTTTATTTGACAGTTTCTATTGGGTTTCATTATGTACTTCAATCCTATTCCTCTCATCACTCTCTCCTTCCTCCTCCCCCCTGCTGACCCTCCCTAACATTCTGCCTTCCACATTCATGTCATATGATGGTGAAGATGATTCAGTCTAGGGTCTGCACATGAGGAGGAAAAAGCAATGCTTGTCTTTCTGAGCTGTGCTCATCTCACTCAACATGATGATCTCTACTTCCTCCACGTTCTTGCAAATGATATAATTTCATTTTTCTTTTTGACCAAATGGTATATATATATATATTTTTTTTCATTATCCAAGAATTTTTTTAAAGATGAAAGTAAACTTTTCCAAAATAAGACTGGTAGTTTTGTCTTTTGCTCCATAGTTTCCTCTCAAAATTTTTTGTAGCCAAGTTTGTCTGGAACTCACTATGTAGCCTAGGCTAGTTTAGACCTCACTGTCTCAGCCTTCTGAACCTGGGATTACAGACACATGCCACCACACCCAGCTCTACTCTTGAGTTAATTAAAATATTTGAATGCATATGTATCTCCTCTTTATTATCAACTTAGATTTATAGCCATATACAACAAAAATCTTGTTCCAGATAGTGCTATCTACTAACACACTTTATCCTTTGACATACAAAGGAGAAAAGAGTACTCTACAATATGATATGGTAGTGATATCTGGATTGCAATAGTTAAGTTGTAGTAGCTATTTGGAGTAAAATTAGAAGAAAGTTGATATTAGACATGGGTTAGATTATTTTGGTTTGTGGAGGAGGTTTGTTTAATGGAGAGGTTTTAAATACAATGGGAAAATGTTTCTGTTAGTTAAATAAAATTGTTTAAATTTTATAAGCCTGTCATTTCTTAGAGGAAATCACAAAAGCCTTTCTTTTTTTCTTTATTTTTCAGTACTGAGAGTTGAACACAGGGCCTCATGCCTGCTAGGCGAGCCCTCTACCACTTAAGCCATAGTCATGGTCTGACAACAACCCTTTCCAGAGGTTCACTTGCTGGGAGTTTGGTCTTCAGTATTGTTTGGTTGCCATTATACCTCACTGATGAGGACAAACAAAGGAACCTAAAAATGAGAGTGCTCTTTTGTTTTTCCTTTATTGTTATGTTGGGTGGAAGTACATTGCAGCATTTGCAGAAGTTCTTATGATATATCAAATGCAATTTTTAGGGCCTCCAGTCCTTGATGAAGAACATGTAAGGTAGCAGGTAAACCTAAGCAGTGAGCCAAGGGAAAGTAAGGGAGTGTTTGCTTCATGTCTCATAACATACTGCTCTTGAAGGCTAAAACAATCGGCTACACAAAAGTTTTATTATCCTGTCAAGTTATTCAAAAATAAAAAGGTAAGGGCTGCCAAAGCCCACTGCCCAGGATCTAGCTCAAACAGGTTACAGTGACCAAAATTTTCCTTTGGATCTTTAAAGTGTCATTTTAATCTCATTGTAATTACAGATTTTCTCTCTTCCTCCCTCTTGTGTATTTTTTTTTTGCACTGAGATTTGAACTCACGGCCTCACACTTACTGAGCAGGTGCTCTTACCACTTGAGCCATTACACCAGCCCTTTTTTAAAGATAGGGTCTCATGATCTATTTGTCTGGGGCTAAACTGCAATCCTCTTGAGCTTGGCCTCCTGAATAGCTAGGATTATAAGTGAGAGCCACTGGTACCTGGTCCGTGAGTGTTCCTTAGATCGTCATGTGTAATCACATGTGCAAAATGATTCTTAAGACATTGTAGTTATTATACAATTTGCATGTTAATAACCCTGTGTGTTGGTTTTGGGGAGGGAGTTGGTGTTTAAAGCCCTTTACACTTCAATATAAAGTTGTTCCAGGGGAGAAATAATTGTCTTTCTGTGATGACCCACTTTCATCTCTGAAAATGTTTTTCTATTTTAATAAACTTTGTGTGTGTATGTGTGGTCCTGGGACTTGATCCCACGGCCTTATGCTTACTGTGATCCACATATGCTAAGCTTTGCAGCTCTGATTAAACTATAGTTTTTAATATGCTGCCTTTCCCTTTGCCTGAAATCTTCGATCTCAGGATGCAGGACCCTAGCAAGCTCTGCTGACCTTTTGGCAACTGTGTCAGTGTTGAGGTGGGAAAATGAAATGTCAGAATTTATAATTTATTCTAACATGTCATGAGTACAGACATAATAGCGCAGGATAGGCAGACAAGAAAAAAGTAAACACCTCCCCCTGCCATTTAACAAATTCAGTGTGTCTTTTTTTATTTTATGACATGCAGTTCATCTTACATGGATTGAAAGCTGGCAATAGCAGATGTTTGTAATTTAATTTCTTCTTCCAGAGCCACTCCAAGCATTCTAATTCCTGATCTGTGCTGCACTCTCTGAAATGGCATTCACATCAATGTTCTCAAACTCTTCATATCTTAATCAGACACCTTATGTTAAGGCAGGCAATTGTCAAAAGATATCCTCTTTGCTAATCAAAGTCAACAACCTTTTTTTTTTCTGGCACTGCTGGGGCTTGAACTCAGGGATGCATGCTTCCTAGGCAGGTGCTCTAACAATTGAGCCACTCTACCAGTCCTATTTTTGTGCTGGATTTTTTTCTGAGATAGGATCTTGAGAACTATTTGCTTGAGGTTGGCTTCAAATGGCAATCTTCCTAATCTCTGCCTCCTGAGTACCTAAGATTGTAAGTGTGAGCCACCAATACCAGGTACTACCCATGGTCTAACAATTGTTAGTTACTATATAAAAATAAAAACTCTACTCCCAAAAGGCTGGAGACATGGCTTACTCATTAGAGCACCTGCTTAACAAGCCTGAAGCCCTAAGTACAAACCTCAGTACCACCAAAACCAAACAAATCCCCCAAGCATTGACTGGAACTGTTATGACTGAATCCTACTTTAGAACATTAGCTCCTTGAGAGTAAAAACTAAATATCGACTTTTGTTCCATCCAGTTTGCTGGGGTCCTTTTGCTCTATGCAGAGAGGAATTGTGAGAGGTTAGGAGTTTTTAGTCTTTTAAGGGTTAGTAGACCTAGGCCCTTAAATGCCAAAGTCTTATGGGTTCAGCTGACAGTCTCAGAGGCTTATAATTCCAAGTCCTGAGAACTGTAGGATTATGGCCCCAGGCTCTAGAGGCCAGACACAGCTCTAGATGCTGAAGTTTGAGGAGTATTACTCTGGGCTTTGATTGGCCACTCAGCAGTTAGTATAATCCTCAACTCTTAATGGCCGTAACAGGTAGCACAGTCAGTACCAGCTACTGTTATAGCTTTTAAGACTCTGGTGTTGGAATAGCCATCATCAGCAACACCACCAGCAACAGGTGTTGGCAAGGATGTGGGGAAAAAGGAACCCTCTTACACTGTTGGTGGGAATGTAGACTAGTACAGCCACTCTGGAGAAAAATTTGGAGGCTACTTAAAAAGCTAGACATGGATCTACCATTTGATCCAGTAATACCACTCTTGGGGATATACACAAAAGACTGTGACACAGGTTACTCCAGAGGCACCTGCACACCCATGTTTATTGCGGCACTATTCACAATACCCAAGTTATGGAAACAGCCAAGATGCCCCAGCACTGACGAATGGATTAAGAAAATGTGGTATCTATACACAATGGAATTCTATACAGCCATGAAGAAGAACAAAATGTTATCATTCACTGGTAAATGGATGGAATTGGAGAACACCATTCTGAGTGAGGGTACCCTGGCCCAAAAGACCAAAAATCGTATGTTCTCCCTCATATGTGGACATTAGATCAAGGGCAAACACAACAAGAGGATTGGACTATGAGCACATGATAAAAGCGAGAGCACACAAGGGAGGGGTGAGGATAGGTAAGACACCTAAAAAACTAGCTAGCATTTGTTGCCCTTAACGCAGAGAAACTAAAGCAGATACCTTAAAGCAACTGAGGCCAATAGGAAAAGGGGAACAGGTACTAGAGAAAAGGTTAGATCAAAAAGAATTAACCTAGATGGTAACACCCATGCACAGGAAATTAATGTGAGTCAACGCCCTGTTTGGCTATCCTTATCTCAACCAGCAAAAACACTTGTTCCTTCCTATTATTGCTTATATTCTGTCTTCAACAAAATTAGAAATAAGGGCAAAATAGTTTCTGCTGGGTATTAAGGGGGTGGGGGGAGAGGGAGGGGGGGAGTGGGTGGTAAGGGAGGGGGTGGGGGCAGGGGGGAGAAACGAACCAAGCCTTGTATGCCCATATGAATAATAAAAGAAAAATGAAAAAAAAAAGACTCTGGTGTTGGGACCGATGGCTTCTAATGATACCCCATGAATCTTTGGTATCAGGATCTTGGCCTAGTGTTCTAGCTCTTGGACTTGAGTGAAAGGAGCCTCAAATATTAAGGCTTGGAAGTTCCCTGCAACTCTTGCAGCAATGAGGGCCTGCAGTCCCTTGTCCTTGGTTCTTCATAGCCATCTCTATACTTCCACCTTTCATGACTGTCTCTACTGTTTTTATTCCCTACCATACCACACCACTCTCTGGAATTTGTTTTCCACTTTCTTCTCCTTCTTCTTCTCCTTCTTCTTCTTCTTCTTCTTCTTCTTCTTCTTCTTCTTCTTCTTCTTCTTCTATGGACTTACTGTACATAGTCAGGGTCTTACACTTGGTAGGCAGGCACTCAATCACTTGAGCCATTTCACCAGCCCTGGTTTGTGTTGGGTATTTTCCAGATAGGGTCTCTCCAACTATTTACCAGGGCTGACTTCAAATGGCAACCCTCCTGATCTTTGCCTCCTGAGTAGCTAAGATTACAGATGTGAGACATGGGCAGTGGCTCATAGAGCTTTTATCATGAAAGGATGTCAAATTTAATGAAAGGCTTTTCCTGCATATGTATAAATGATCATGTGAATTTTGTCTTTTCTTCAATTAATATGCCATATTTTATTTAATGATTTGCATATTTTGAACCATCCCTAGGATGAAATGGACATAATGGTGTATGATCGTTTTGATACATTGTTGAATTTGTTTGCCGGTATTTTCTTGAGAATTTTTGCATCTAACTTCATTAAAGAGATTAGCCCATAATTGTCTTTTTTTGTGTGTTCTTGTCTGGTTTGGGCATGAGGGTAATACTGGTTTCATAGAATGACTGTGACAGGATTCCTTCCCTTTCTACTTCATGGAAGTTTAAGAAGTGTTGGTATTAGTTCTTCTTTAAAGATCTCATAGAATTCAGCAGTAAATCCATCAGATTTTGCAGGACTACTGCTGCTTCAATTTCAATTTCTGTTATAGATCTATTTAGTGATTTATATTCTCTTGCTTTAGTCTTGTTTGGACATATGTGTCTAGAAATTTATCATTCCTTCTAGATTTTCTGATTTTATTTAATATAGGTTTTTAAAGTAATTCCTAGTGATTCTTTTAATTTTGTTGCTTTTTTCTGTGAACTCTCCTTTCTCATTTCTAATTTTATTAATTTATGTCTTTTCTCTCCTCGTTTTAGTCAGATTTGTTAGGTATTTATCAATTTTGTTTATCTTTCAAAGAACAAAATTTTTGTTTTGTTGATTCTTTGTAAGGTTGCTTTTTTTGGTCTCTAATTGATTTAACCTCTTATTTTTACTATCTTTCTCCTTCTGCTATACAGGGATCATTGTTCATGAAAATTTGATAGATCAAAAGGATCCTCCTTGTCCTTGAGGCACCGAGTCAGGAGTTAAGCAATGCTAAGAATTGTTAAATGCTTTTGAATAGTGCTACATGCTATTAAAGTGATTAGTTCTGTACTGTTTTGTTAAGTCTTTACTGTTAACACTTGTTTAATGCTGTCTGTGAATGAGTAAATCTGTCAGAAGTCAGTCATTTGATGGCTCCTTCCCTTATACCCGCTGGCCTTTAGCAGGGAAGTATCATCTAAGCAGCCCCTCTTTGGCTGCCAGATAGACTGTCCTTAGGGAAGACTGGCTGCTTTGAGCACTCCATAAACACTTTGGGGAAGCTACACTGCACCCACCATTGTTTGCAACCAAACCACAACTTGGCCTCCAGAAGGCCAAGATTCTAGCAATTACTATTTCAAACAAGTTGCATAGGACTTTTTGCCATCATCAACCTTACAAACTTTGGCAACCATTCTCACCCAGGCCAGGGTGACAGCCCTTCTCCTGGTGGCCCAGCAGAAGGGCTGTGATTATTGCAAAAACAATCCTTCAATCATATGAAGGGCTGTGCCATGATTGGTACAATGCCCTTGCCATACGCCCCTCCTGGCTACATAAGCAGGCTGTTCAGCTCACTTTTCAAGTCAGCCAGGAGACATCCTCCAGTGCTGTACCCTGGTGTTGTAAAATTAGGCCCAGTAAAAGGCTTCTCCTGAAGGGTCTTCTTTTTGCTTAGTTTTTATTTTTATCTTCAGTATAGCTGGCTTAGGAGATAACAGTCATATAACAGCAGCAAGCAGTGGCAGCAAGAAAGTGGCAGAAGAACTGGTGAAGTGTCTCCATGTAGAAAACTTGCCTATCAAGTGTGAAGACATGAGTTTAAAAGCCCAGTCCCAGCAAGAGAGAGAGAGAGAGAGAGAGAGAGAGAGAGAGAGAGAAAAGAAGCAGGATAAAAAATCAATTTACAAAAATCAGTGGTATTTCTATATACCAATGAACAGACTTAAAAAGAGTAGGGGAAAAACAGAAAGGAAGTACAGAGGAGGGGGTTACATTGACTTAAATATAATACAAGCACGAGTATAATAGTAAGTCAAAAATCCTATGAAACAAGGAACAGATACATAAATGAGGAAGCACAAGAGTGAAAAACAGGCCACACCAAAAGGAGGTCAATAATGGGGGAAGGAAGTAAAAGAAGGAAGTTTAGATAATGAAAATGGTTGATGTAGTTTCTATATAGGAATATTGAATTTTAAACCTGCTGTAACCATCATAAGAAGGTTACTAAGGTCATGGAAGTCATGAACCAATTTGGGTTATAATACACATATATACATGGAAATGTCATAATGAAACTTCCTGTATAGCAATCTTGAACAAACAAAAATGTCTGTTTTTCAGAAACAGAGGTCAAGAAGGTAAAACAAATCTTGTCTGGGAGTTGTTATCAGTAGGAGGGGAAAGATATAATGAAAGGGCGAGGAGAGTGAATATGTGAATATGGTGTTCTATTATGTACTCATGTATGAAAATGGAAAAATGAGACCTGTTTAAACTGTTCCAGGAATAGGAGGAAGGGGGATAAAGAAGAATGCTGGAAAAGGGGAATTTAACTAAGACATATTATAAGCAATTTTGCAAATGTCACAATGTACCTTAATAATGTACAACAATAATAGAATAAAAAATAATAAAGAAAAGACTAAAATTCAGCTTGGCAGGAGTGGTTCACACCCTATCCTACCTAATTGGGGAGCTGAGATTGGGAGGATTGATATTCAAGCCCAACCCTGGCAATGGTTGTCAAAGGCCAATCTCCAAAATAAACAGAACAAGATGCCTGGAGATGTGAGTCAAGTGTTTTTGCAAGCATGAAGCCTTGAGTTTAAACCCCAGGCACACACACAAAATATCACCTTATAAGTTTATTTTTTCAGATGGTTCTTGCTATGAAGCCCAGGTTGACATTTTTTTTATTTTTGTGGTGGTACTGGGGTTTGAACTCAGGGCTTCGCACTTGCAATGCAGGCACTCTACAATTTGAGCCTGCTGGTTCCCACTCTGCTGGTTCCCAGGCTGACCTTGAACTCATGATCTTCCTTCATCAGCATCCAGAGCACTAGGATTCTAGGCACATGCCACCATGAGCATATTATAAGTTTTTTAAAAACTAATTTAATTAAAACAATTTTAATCATATTCTGGGGTGGTAGTTATACATTCAGCTTAGCTTCTTACTTTTGTGTTCCTTATATCAGTTGAACCAATGGCAGCATGGACACAGAATGTACATTGAGACTATGACTTGGGTGGGGTAGTCATCCAAGACTGGAATTTATTTTCATTAATTTACTTAATTATTTAAGGGATTAATAATTATTTAACAAATAATTTGTATTAAAAATAAATTGTTTACCCCAAAAAATAAAAATTAGAGGTTTAGATTGCAGACTCATTTCACCAGAAACTTAAGCATGTGTTTCACAAAATATTCTTCATAATCATCATATTATGACATGATATACAAGATTAACTAATTTGCTCTTCCATGACAAAAATGTTCCACAAGATACTCACTAAAAGCTGCACATGGTGACTGAATCTGTAACCCTAGCAACCACGGAGAGGCCCAGGCTGGCCTCAGACTCTCAATCCTCCTGCCTTAGCCTCCTGAGTGCTGGGATTATAGGCATTCATC
Organism: Castor canadensis; assembly: GCF_047511655.1. Taxonomy (NCBI): domain Eukaryota; kingdom Metazoa; phylum Chordata; class Mammalia; order Rodentia; family Castoridae; genus Castor; species Castor canadensis. The sequence continues at coordinate 44,426,711 of NC_133400.1, read as the reverse complement.
ACCACACCTGGTAATGTTGTGTTTTCTTAAAGTTGGGTGCTATAATGCAGGCTAAGAGAGGTTAAATACATTTCTCAAGATCACACAATAAGTGATGGAGCAAGGATTCAGAACCACAATCTTAACTGGTATGTTCAACTGACTGTTATGGTTAATTGCCATGTTTAATTCCTAAATTATACATACATATGTGTATGAGTTATAATCATCCTTCCATATTGGTTCAAGACCATACTGCAGATATCAAAATCTGCAGATAATCATGTGTCTTATGTTGATGGTATAATTTTTATGTATAAATTATGGGTATCTTCTTACATGTTTCAAATGTTTTTTGATTCTGGGGATTCAAAAAGAATATGAATATGGAATACTAAGGATATGATATGTGTGTGTGCATACATGTATGTGCAGGTATGTGTTTGTGTATGTATGTTTGTAAGTGTATGTGTGTATATATATAACTAAATGTCTTAAATTTTAGAAATAGCTCATAACACTTGGATGCTCAGATTGTTTTGGCAAAATTGGCTTTTCTGCATTCTGCCACACAAGGACAGAACAAGGAGGTCTTCACCAAGCACTAATATAATGATCTTAGGCCTCTGAGCCTCTAGAATTGTAACAAACAAATATCTGGATATTCTACTGTATACAACATGGACCAAGGTCATCTGGCCTTTCCTTTCATCCTGTGTTTGTTTTTATTATCTGTGATTAGCAGGACAGCCTACATTCTGGATTCACTTGACTGGGGGAATGACAGGTCATAATCCATTATCAAATTCCCTAATGTAAAGTGACCTGCATTATAAAATGATCATTTGAAAAACATAAAATTACTGAGGATGAAATCTGACATGGTGGTTCACACCTGTAAGCCCAGCACTCAGGAGGCTGAAGCAAGGGGATTGTGACTATCAGGCCAATCATGGATCCATAGCAAGACCTTGTCTGAAAAACCAAAAATCAGACAGTGAAGTCTCAGAGCACAGACTCCCAAGGGTATTCCCTTTTTCTAGAAGTCCTTGCTGTATTGATTCTTCAATTGGGTAAACATTAGGAGTCCAGGCCCTGTATTTATCATAATCAAATTATTTAATGCTAAGGAAAAAATGAACAGTAAAAGTAGCAAAAGAAAAGGACCTAATTGAGTTTGGAA